>NW_006440160.1:0-1990 GCF_000325575.1 Pteropus alecto | reverse complement strand
GTTGTGTGTGGAGGGCTAAAAGCCTTGGAACCAGAAATTTGTGTAAATAGAACATGCTTCCTTTATTTATTTGCTGGAATTTCCATGTATTTTATTCACCTTCTCCATACAATGTAAGTAACTGTTTATTATGCTTTCTGCTTTAATATATAGATATTTTTCCTCTTTGTCCATTTTCCCGCTCTCGCAAAGTTTTTCAAAATTCGAACCAAAAATAATTGGAAATTCCAGTTATTGTGTGAAGCCATGTTAGTCTTAAAAATTATTTCTTCTGCCCTGTGCCTCTTTGTTGTTGGAAGAGATCCTTGGGGTCGTTGTCTGCTCTGTCACCTCTTTGCTCTGCTGCCTCTCTGTGTCAAACTGATTCCATGATGAATGATGGCTCCTGAGCAGAGGGACAGCCACACTGAGGAAGCAGTGGCAGAGGCTGCAGAGATGGGCTCTGGGACCGCTGCCAAGCACTGATTTTTATGACACTTTTGGAAGGGTGAGTTCGGCCCCACAGTCCCAGAATATGTATCATCCTAGGTGTGAATCAGGCTTGTTTGAAGAAGTGACAGATGATTCCAGCTTTTTTGGTGGTGGTGGCAGCCAGATAGAAAATCTGGGGCTTGTGGGCCACTATGAATAGATAGTCTATGCTTACAATGTGTTTTATGGTGAGACTTTGGGCCACACAGGATCAGCTTAATCTGTGGAGGGGCTGGAGATTAAGGTCAGCCATGCAGGCAGGCAGTCATGTCTATGTGACTGAACCCAAAGCTCAGGTGAGCCTCCCTAGTTGGCAATACCCCATGCATGTCGTCACACATCATCGCTGGGAGAAGGAAGTGCCGTCGATACAACTCCACTGGAAAAGACAGCTGGAAGCTTACTCCTGATCTCTCCTGGACCCTGTCTCATGTACCTCTTCCCTTTGCTGATTGTAATCTGCACACTTTCACTGTGATAAAGTGCAGCGTGAATGTAACAGCTTTGCAAGTTCTGTGAGTCCTCATTGAACCCGAGGTTGGTCTTAGGGAGCCTGACTACACCAGGGAAGTGACTGCCCAAGGTCATGGAGCTAAAAAGTGGTGGGGCTTGCATCCACATCTAGGTCACTAAGAATAGTTATGAAATGGGGGGAAGGAGTGGAGGGAGATGTAGCTGACACTTAAGGGGTGTGGTGACATTTGATGAAGGTAGAGGATATATAAATAAATGAATATACCTACCAAATATTTACTGAGCAAATGTGATATACCACTCGGTGGTCCAGGCACTGATTAGGGTCACTATGACATCTTAGAGTGGGAAGACACAGCCTGTAAACCAAAGACACAAGATGATTTCAGGTATGTAACGTGCTGAAGAAAAGAACACTACACAGGAAGCCATAGATCTATGCTAGGCACGGTTCCGAGGCATTAACTCTTTCCATCCTCATATAAAACCTGTATAACTCATACTATTCTTACCAGGTTGAAGCACAGAGAGGCTCAGTTTTTGGCAGGGGTCACACAAGTAGTAAGCAACAGAGCTGGGATTTGAACCTAGGCAGCCTGGGCCCAGGGTCCATGCTCCTGACCACTATACCCAGTGATCTTCAAGGAAGTGATCACACAGGCCTGATGCAAATGCTTCTGGCTCGAAAGACACTGGATGATGATGCACATGTAGAGACAGAGCAGTCGCAGAGGAATAGATTTGAGGACCTGAATGAGTGCGGGTGTCATCTCAGACACACAAATTGGTGACACTTCCTTGAAGGTCACTGGGTATAGTGGTGGGATGATGGTGGATGATGGTGGATTCTACAAGTGTGAACTTCAGAGACCACACCATTTAACACTTCTAGCCACACATCTTTCTATAGAAGGGTGCACATCCTTCTTATACAACGTGTGGTCAGAACAATCCTATTTTGTAGAAAAATTGGAGAGAATAGAATAAAATCAATAGCTAAATAGCTAAAACATTTATGATAGCTCTATTCCAATGTACATTTCCA
>NW_006440159.1:0-1055 GCF_000325575.1 Pteropus alecto | reverse complement strand
TTCTACTGCGTGTGCCTTAAATCCATTCCCCTTATGAATGTGGATCTTTGATTCCTTCCCCTTTCTATTATTGTTGTCTCAAATTGTCCCTATGTATGCTCAATGTTCATTTCTATCTTGCAATATCAATTCTCTTCTTATTGTTTAAGCTAATAATACACCATCTTGATAAGCATTGCATTACTCTGCCTCTTTCTGGCTATTAGTTTCCTTACTCATAGTTATGTATTTTTTTGTAATTTTGTTTCAGGCCTAATCTCATTGAGTTTTTCCCCTAATGCAGGCCTCATAGCGGAGAATTCCCCTTTTCTATGTGTATAAGGTCTTTATTTCTCCTTCATATCTAAAGAAGAGCTTTTCTGGATACATTATTCTTGGCTGGTAATTCCTTTAATAGTTTGAATATTTGGTTCCACTCCTTTCTTGTTTGTGAGGCTTGTGCTGAGAAATCCGAAGATAGTCTAATGTGCTTTCCTTTATAGGTTACCATCTTCTTTTCCCTGGTTGCCTTGAGAATTCTTTCTTGGTCATTAATTTTTGATAATTTTAATATAATGTGTCTTGAAGAAGGCCTTTAGGGTTGAGATAATTGTGTGTTCTGTTAGCTTCTTCGTTTTGAAGCTCCACTTCATTTCTTAGATTTGAGAAATTCTTATCAACTCTGTCTGAATATGCTCTCTTATCCTATCTCCTTTTCTTCTCCTTCTGGAATACCCATTATTCTTATGTTGCCTTTCTTGATAGTGTCAGCTAGTTCTTGTATTTCTCCTTCATTTTTTTTCATTCTTCTGCCTCTCTCTTATTTCTGAATTATTTCTAGATTTGTCTCCGATATCACTGATCCTTTCCTCCATTTGATGAAATCATTTCAAAGGTTGTTATTTCATTCTTCCTTTCTGTTAGTGTTCTTCATCTCTAGAAGTTCTTATTGGTTCTTTTTTATGGTTTTAAGCTCCTTGCTAAAAAAAACTCATTCTGCTGATCTAGTTTTTTCTCAATTTCTGGTATTATTTATCTGAGTTTTTGTCGATCTCATTGAATTTTCTCAGAAATAC
>NW_006440158.1:0-671 GCF_000325575.1 Pteropus alecto | reverse complement strand
GCGGACTTTTTATATGTGGTTTCCATTTACGCGGTTCCATTTTAAGCAGTCTCTTTTACATTTCCATTATTGGCTATTACTCTTTATAAAAAACACTAGCTTAACTCAGCGATGTACAAAGAACTAATGCTTCTTAATACACAATTATTAACGATCTTCCCGTTCACTGGATGAGAAATAAAAAAGCATGGATGACTACTGATGTTTTTCGGGATTGGTTTTACAAATGCTTTGCTGTAGAAGCTGAATATTGCATGAAGGAAAAAATGTCTTCTTCTTAAATACTTTTACTTTTAGATAATGCACTTGGTCATCCACACAATTTAGAACATCCACATAGAAAAGTTGTATATTTGCCACCAAATACAAGTTCCTTGATCCAATCTTTAGATCAAGGCATTATTTCCACCTTTAAGAGTAATTATATTAAACAGAGTTTTAATGATATTTTTAGTAAACTTGAAGATAATGAATCACAGTTACAGAAGCTTGGAATAAATACACAATTTTAAGTTGTATCAAGAATATTGCTTTAGCTTTGAGTGATATAAAGCTGTCAACTTTAAATGCTTGCCAGAAAGCAATAATGGCCAGAAGTGGCTGTACCAGAGAATATGGTTCCAACAGCTGAAGAGAGATTAACTGTCATTATTAATTTATTAAATAAATTT
>NW_006440157.1:0-1240 GCF_000325575.1 Pteropus alecto | reverse complement strand
CCAGGCCAGCAGCATCTCCGATTCAGCATGGCCCCTGTGCTACCTCTACTCACGGCCCTGCTGGTGTTCGGCTATGGTCCTGTTGGGTCTCTGGGCTGCGACCTCTCTCAAGACCACGTCCAGGTCAGCAAGGAGAACATCGCACTTCTGCATCAAATGCAGAGAATCAGCTCTTTCCGCTGTCGAAAGGACAGAAAGAACTTCGGATTCCTACGGGAAATGGTGGATGGCAGCCACATGCAGAAGGCCCAGGCCATCTCTGTCCTCCAGGAGATGCTCCAGGAGATCTCCAACGTCTTTGGTACACAGCAGTCCTCTGGTGCCTGGAACACGACCCTGCTGCACGGGCTACTCAGTGGACTCCATTGGCAGCTGGAAGACCTGGGTACCTGTTTGGTGCCAGAGATGAAAGAGGCGGAATCTGCCCTGGGAATGGAGGACCCTGCACTGGCCGTGAAGAAGTACTTCCAGGGCATCCGTCTCTATCTCAAAGAGAAGGAATACAGTGTCTGTGCCTGGGAGGTTGTCAGAGTGGAAATCAGGAAAGCCTTCTCTTTATCAACAAACTTGCTAGACAGGTTATGAAACCAGGATGGAGACATGGAGTCACCTTGAAATGATTCTCATTGGTGGTTATGCAATATCATATTTCATATATAACATTGGTCATTTCTAAAGTGTGTTTCTGCTTAAGTGTCAGAAATTATTGCCTTGATGCCTGATCGATTATTTATTTATTTATTTATTTATTTATCTATTTTTTATTTATTTACTGTTAATTTATTGCAGTCCTTACATCTGTCACATGGGATTTCTAAAAATGGATGTAATTACATGTTCATCTTTACATTGTATTAAAATTTACAAAACGTGTTTACCTTTCTATGTTAAGTTTCTTTTTGCATTATTTATTAAATTTCTATCAAAAATTTTCTGCAATTTATTGAAAAAATCAAAATCCAAACCCTATTTTTGTAACTGATACTGCAGAATTGGTAGCACAATGTCTTTACTCATTCATTCCATTTGGATGACTGCAGAAACTGAGTGTCCAATTTCAAACTGTGTAACTGTGGTGAAGAATTGTATGTAAATAGAGTAATACAGAAAGTTCCTGTTGTGTTCAAACTTTGTGTCACAGAAAAAGAGAGAAAAAAATGTACTAATGTTCATTTGTATTATGTTGAACACTATGAAGAGAAAGAAAAGAATGAAGAAACATGCCAGAAATTTTAGGTAC
>NW_006440156.1:0-854 GCF_000325575.1 Pteropus alecto | reverse complement strand
TACTCTGATGCCAAAACCTGGTAAAGATAACACAAGTAAACAAAACTGCAAACCAAGATCACTCATGAAGACAAATTCAAAAATCCTAAATAAGATACTAATGAACCAAATACAGCAACATATTTAAAAGATTACACACAATGATCAAGTGGGTTTTATCCCAGAGGTACAGAGATGGTTCAACAGATGCAAATCAATTAATGTAATACATCACATAAACAAATTAAAAACGAGAATCATATGATCATGTCAATAGATGCAGAAAAAGCCTTCAACAAAATACAGCATCCTTTTATGATCAAAACACTTAACAAAATCGATATAGAAGGAAAATACCTTAACATAATAAAGGCTATTTATGCCAAACCCTCAGCCAACATTATATTTAATGGTGAAAACTGAAAACCCTCCCTCTAAGATCAAGAACAAGGCAAGGCTGTCCACTGTTGCCACTGTTAATAAGCATAACTTTGGAGGACCTAGTGAGTGCAATCAGGCAAGAGGAAGATATAAAAGACATCCAAATGGGAAACAAAGAAGTCAAACTGTCACTATTTGCGGATGACATGATTCTCTATATAGAAAACCCTAAAAACCCCACAAGAACACTACTAGAAACAAAAAGCAAATAAAGTTGCTGGATATAAAATCAATGTTCAAAAATCCATTGTATTTCTATACTCTAATAATGAAGTGTCAGAAAAAGAAGTGGAAAAAATAATTCCTTTTGTAATTGCAACAAAAAAAAATAAAAAAACATAGGAATAAATCTAATGAAACATGGGAATGACCTAAGTAATGAAAAGCATAAAATCTTTTTTAAAAGAAATTGAAGAAGATACAAAGAAATTGAA
>NW_006440155.1:0-635 GCF_000325575.1 Pteropus alecto | reverse complement strand
GCCCTTTTACGAGGAAGAACCAAAAGGCAAAAAAAGGACAATTTTACATTGATAGTGGATGCGTGATGGATGGATGGATGGTGGGTTTTGATGGATGGATGGTGGATGGATGGATGGTGGGTGGATGGATGGATGGTGGATGGATGGATGATGGATGGTGGATGGATGGATGATGGATGGATGGATGGTGGGTGGATGGATGGATAATGGCTGAGTGGTTGAGGTTGGACTGATGGATAGATGGATGGATGATGGATAGATGGATGATGGATGATGGATGATGGATGATGGGTGGATGATGGTGGGTGGGTGGATGGATGATGGATGATGGATGATGGATAGATGGATGGATGATGGATGGATGGATGATGGATGATGGATAGATGGATGGATGATGGATGGATGGATGATGGATGATGGATAGATGGATGGATGATGGTGGGTATGGTGGATGATGGATGGTGGGTGGGAGGATGGATGGATGATGGATAGATGGTGGGTGGATGATGGATGATGAATGATGGGTGGATGGATGATGGATGGATGATGGGTGGATGATGGATGGATGATGGTGGATGATGGATGACGCATGATGGGTGAATGGATGGTGGAGGATGGATGATGGATGGATGATG
>NW_006440154.1:0-1359 GCF_000325575.1 Pteropus alecto | reverse complement strand
TGTTGATTCTTGCAATCCAAGAACACGGAATATCTATTTTTTTGTATCTTCTTCGATTACTTTTAATAGGGTCTTATAGTTTTCATTATATAGGTCCTTCACTTTTTTCATTAAATTTATTCCTAGGTATTTTATTATTTTTGTTGCAATTGCGAAAGGAATTATTTTTTCCACTTCTTTTTCTGACACTTCATTATTAGAGTATAGGAAAGCTATGGATTTTTGAACATTGGTTTTGTATCCAGAGACTTTACTGTATTTCCTTATTGTTTCTAGTAGTGTTCTTGTGGAGTCTTTAGGGTTTTCTATATAGAGAATCATGTCATCCACAAATAGTGACATTTTGTCTTCTTCATTTCCTGTTTCGATGCCTTTTTTATCTTTCTCTTGTCTGATTACTCTCACTAGGATCTCCAGTGTTATATTGAGTAAGAGTGGTGATAGTGGACAGCCTTGCCTTGTTCCTGATCTTAGAGGGAAGGTTTTTAGTTTTTCACCATTAAGTATAATGTTGGCCGAGGGTTTGTCATAGATGGCCTTTATTATGTTTCCTTCTATACCGATTTTGTTAAGTGTTTTGATCATAAATGGATGCTGTATCTCGTCAAAGGCTTTTTCTGCATCAATTGTTATGATCATATGATTCTTATTTTTTAATTTTATGTGGTATATCACATTAATTGATTTGCGTATGGTGAACCATCCTTTTGCCCCTGAGATGAAGCTCACTTGATCGTGACGCATAATCTTTTTAATATGTTACGGTATTCAGTTCGCTAGTATCTTATTTAGGAATTTTGCATCTGTGTTCATGAGAGATAATTGATCTGTAGTTTTCTTTTTTTGTGTTATCTTTACCTGGTTTTAGTATCACGGTAATATGGGCCTCATAAAATGAATTGGGAAGCATTGCCTCCTCTTCAATTTTTTGGAAGAGTTTGAGGAGAATAGGTATTAAATCTCCTTTGAATGTTTGGTAGAATTCACTGGTGAAGCCATCTGGTCCTGGACTTCTTTACTTTTTGGTAGATTTTTGTTGATTGTTTCAATTTCCATACTGCTGATACTAGGAAGGATGTATCTTTCTAAGTACTGGTCCACTTCTAGGTTATTAAATTTGGTGTTATGTACTTTTTCATAGTATTCTTGTATGATCCTTTGTATTTCTGTGGTGTCTGTCATAATTTCCCCTCTTTCATCCCTGATTTTGTTTCTTTATGTCCTTTCTCTCTTTTCTTTAGTAAGTCTAGCCAGAGGTTTGTCAATTTTATTAACCTTCTCAAAGGACAAGTTTTTTCTTGCGTGTATTTTTTTCTATTTTTTTGTTTTCAGTTTCATTTATCTCTGCTCTAATTTTGA
>NW_006440153.1:0-888 GCF_000325575.1 Pteropus alecto | reverse complement strand
ACCTCCACACTGTTTTCCATAGTGGCTGTACAAATGTGCAGTCCCACCAGCAGTGTATGAGGGATTCCTTTTTCTCCACATCCTATCCAGCATTTGTCATTACTTGTCCTGTTGAGTATAGCTATTCTAACAGGTTTGAGATGTTATCTCGTTGTTTTGATAAGCATTTCCCTAACAGCTAGCAATGTTGACCATCTTTTCAAATATTTGTTGGCCACTTATATGTCCTCTAGGAAGAAGTGTCTGTTCAGGTCCTCTGCCCATTTTTAGATTGAATCATTTGTTTTTTTGTTGTTTATTGAGTCACATGAGTTCTTTATATATTTTGGATATTAGGCCTTTATTGGAGGCCTTATTTGCAAATATATTTTCCCATTCAGATGTTGTCTCTTTACCTTGTTGACAATTTCTTTTGCTGAGTAGATGCTTTTTAGTCTTATGTGTCCCATTCATTTATTTTAGCTTTTACTTTCCTTGCTTTTAAAGTCAAATTCATATAATCTTCTTTAAATCCAAGGTCCTTAAGTTTTGTTCCTATGTCTTCTTCTATGCTTTTTATTGTTTCAGGTCTTATATTCAGGTCCTTAATCCATTTTGAGTTAATTTCAGTGTGTGGTCATAGACAATAGTCTAGTTTCATTCTTTTGCAGTTGGCTTTCCAGTTTTCCCAGCACCATTTATTGAAGAGGCTTTCCTTCCTCCACTGTACATTTTTGACTTTTTGTCAAAAATTATTTGCCCATATAAATATGGGTTTACTTCTGGACTCTTGGTTCTGTTCCACTGGTCCATGTGTCTGTTTTGCTGCCAACACCTTGCCATTTTGATTACTGTCACTTTGTTGTATAATTTAAAGTCGAGCAGAGTGATGCCTCCAGCCTCGTTCTT
>NW_006440152.1:491657-492556 GCF_000325575.1 Pteropus alecto | reverse complement strand
CCTGTAATATGCAGCATCCGGGAAGAAGGAAGGGAACACACAGCAGGAAGGGGAAGGAGCTCTTCTCACAAGGAGGGGAAGCTCTGTTTGGCACCCCTTTTCCAAAAAGCGCCCAGTCCCAAATGGAATAACTGCTTGCTTCTTCTTCTCCTCATGGGTCCTTGATCCCGCCCTGTCGCCTAGCTTTGAGTCTTGCCGCATCCGTGTTCCTCCTTCGTGCAAAAGGTCATTCACTCAGACCACTCTTTTCTCAAGTTGGGAAATCACAAAGCCAAGGGTCCTGACTACACTTGAGCTGAGAGGACTTGTTGCCTTACCATAAGTTGAGAAAAGAGGTTAAGGATCAAGCCAATTCAGGCTGCGTAGAGGGAAAGTGCTAGCCTTACTAAGAGGGCCAAGAATAGCAGAGAATTCAGAGGAGGAGGAGTTCTGTACTGGGTCCCGAGTTTTCTGTGGGCTGAATCCTCACTCTAACCCTTGTCCTGGGGGTAGATGTGAGCGTAAAGAGAAGGACTGAGGGTCAAAAGATCGGGTTCCCCTCCAGTGTAAGCCAAGAGAGATGTATCAGCATAAAAACACATCAAACCAAAAGAGTAAAAGGTAACTTTTATTTTAAAATCTCAAAGAAGGGTAGAGTTTTATTCTGCATTATTTTTTTCTCGCAATTTCAAAAAGGATGGGGAGGCATAAGCGCGTAGGTGACGTGGCTCTTTGCAAAGGCCACCTCCATAGTGCTGTAGCTTATGTAAGCATACACAACCACTTTGACAAATTGACATCATTTCTCTCCATGCCCAGTTGCCTACTGAGTAAATAACTCAGCACATTTCTAGAGGCTACTTTAGGGTTTATGTGTTTATCGGCCCTACTGGGGATAGGTGAGGGCTTGTTGGGGATGA
>NW_006440152.1:479648-481063 GCF_000325575.1 Pteropus alecto | reverse complement strand
TGGCCCCACACAAGCCACTGCACACAGATATTCATGGCACCTTTATTCACAATTGCCCACAGAGGAAACAACACAAACCTCTACCCATTATTAGATAAACAAAGTGGTATAGCCATGCAACGGGGGAGTGTTGAGCCATATAAAAGAATGAGGTAGTGATGCCTTCTATGACACGGATGAATCGTGAAAACATTGTGCTATGTGACAGAAGACAGTCACACGTATTATACGTTTCACGATTCCATGTATAGGAAATGTACGAAATAGGCAAATTGATAGAGCCAGAACTGAGATTAGTGGTTGCCAGGGCTGGTGGTGTTGCAGATAATGGCAATGATGGATGATGGGTATCTGTCTTCTTTGGGGGGCATGATGCAAAGATTATGGAATATGTAGTGATATTGGTCACAGAGCTTTTTGAATATACTAAATATCAAAAAAAATGACATTAATTTGGTGATATTTATGGCATGTTAATTTTCCTGTGGTAAAGAATAAATAACGTCCCCTGGATCTTAATTGGCCCGAGTTCAAAAAGTACCTCTGCTCTTTCGACATACCCTGCCTTGCCTGGAAAGTTCGGCTTTCTTCCTGATCATCTGAGATTATCTTAGGTGCTTTTGACTCTGCTAAGACCACCTGCCTGGCCTGTTAAGACAAAGTCAACTGCTCCAGGATCCCACACTTCCCTGTGTGTAATTTTCATCATATGCTCTCATCATTGCTCCATATATTTATTCTTCCCAGATACCAGAGGCTGGCTCTGAGCCAGCTGTCTTCAGGGTCCTTACCATGCTTGCTAGTTCTGGTGAGAGCCCAGCAAATATCTTTCGGGTTCAACCTGGGAATTTCACATATCTGCTACTTGTGCTGTAAATACCCTTCGGGGTCCATCCGTTTTGAGAAAATATACTGGGCATGGGTTTTATTGTATTAATACAACATTATTCAGTGAACTCAGCATTGAAACAAAAAATCCTAAAAAGACATCGAGTCCCCTATGAAATATGGAACACGTGTGCTGATTGAACAGTGGATAAATCGATCCAGCTGGAACTCTTGAAAACCTCGATTCCTAGCCAGTCACACAAAGGGCCTCCTGCCCATCGAGGCATCAGAAATTTGTATGTGACCTGTAGGAGTGGACAGCATGGCCCAATGTGAACGTCATAGGTCAGCAGAAAAAGTGGCATCTGTGGTTCAAGACTAGTAAAAGAATGTTCTTCTCTCCCAGGGGGTAGGTGTGGTCTAACAGTGAATAGAAAAAGGGTTATGGAGCTTCATTGGTCTGGGTGTGGATTCTGGCTCTGGGCAAGGAACTCAATTTTTCTAAACTCAGGTTTCTGACTGCAGTATGGGCATGATAACCCCTTCCTTGCAGGGGAAATGCAGAGGCATTAGGAATATCATGTGTA
>NW_006440152.1:475523-478635 GCF_000325575.1 Pteropus alecto | reverse complement strand
TTCCACTTGAATATATAGCATGGAAGAGAAACAGTTTTACTCAATGGCAAAACTGGGGGTATAGTGAGAAATGTTGCTGCTACCTCCCTTTTAAGAGTTGAGAATTTCTTTTAAATAGTCCTCATTGTCAATTTGTTCTTGGAGCTAATGGAAGAATGCAGTATGTAATTCCTTTACGACAAAGCCTTTGGGGTTTTGTTTTCTATTTTCTCTGGATGGGCACTTTTTCAGAGGACTGAGCATTTTTGATTGACAAAGAATGGCAAAATAAATTTCAGTGTGGGTGCTTCCGAAATGTTTTTTACTTGCTATCTTCTTGAGAGTAACCAGGTATTTTTTTAATCCTTAGAGCAAATTTTCAAAATGGAAACCCATTCTCAGATCACCAATCCTTTTCCAGCCATGATCTGGTTCACTAATTGGTTGGGCAGGATTGAATTTGGGTCATTCTGATATGGGACATCACCTGAAATATTCTTAATCTTTTAGTGGGAAATGATATGGGACATCTCTTGCAGATTCCCGTTGTTTTTTTTTTGTTGTTGTTGTTTTTGTTTTTGGAAACCTAGTTAAATTTTCTTCCATCCTTTCTGTAGGAAAAAGGCCCATTCACACAAATCCAGATAATGCCCCTGAAACTGGTAACTCAGGTCCTATGGCTTTATAAGGATCATCTGACCACCATGCGTGAATGGCCCCCTTGCTTTTCTCCTCCTTTCCCTCCCCACCTCTCCCTAACCAATTCTTACTTCCCCCTCTTCCCTCTCCTCTTCTCCTTCTCACTCCTCTTCCCCTCTTTTTCTTCTTCAAGAAATTAGCTACAGATGATTATAGCCAAGAATGTGGATAAACACATAAAACCTAAAGTAGCCTCTAGAAACGTGTTGAGCTATTTCCTCAGTAGGTACTGGGCATGCAGAGAAATGATGTGGATCTGTCAAAGTGGCTGTGGATACTGACTTAAGCTACAGCACAGTGGAGTTGGCCTTTGCAAAGAGCCAAGTGACTTACCTGCTTATGCCTCCCCATTTTTTTGGAAATTGCGAAAAAAAAAATGCAGAATAAAACTCCACCCTTCTTTGAGCTTTTAAAATAAAAGCTACGTTTTAATCATTTGGGTTTGATGTGTTTTTATGCTGATACATCTCCTTGGCTTACACTGGAGGGGAACCCGATCTTTTGACCCTCATCCTTTCTCTTTCCGCTCACATCTACCCCCAGGACAATGGTTAGAGGATTCAGCCCAAGGAATACTCGAGACCCAGAACAGAACTCCTCCTCCTCCCTATTCTCTGCTATTCTTGGCCCTCTTTGTAAGGCTAGCTCGGTCCCTGAATTGGCTTCAACCCTAAACTCTTTTTTGTAAGTCAACAAGTCCTGTCAGCTCAAGTGTTGTGAGGAGCCTTGGCTCTGTGATTTCCCACCTGAGAAAAGACTGTGTCTGAGTGAATGAGCTTTTGCAAGAAGGAGGATCACGGATGCGGCGAGACCCAGAGCTAGTGGGACAGGGCGGGATCACGGACCCATGAGCAGAGGAAGAAACAAGCAGTTATTCCATTTGGGACTGGGGGCTTTTGTGAAAAGGTGTGAAAAACAGAGCTGCCCCTCCCTGTGAGAACAGTTCCTTCCCCTTCCTGCTGTGTGTTCCCTTCCTTCTCCCCCGTTTCTGCATAAGACAGGTGAGCTCGGAATTGTTCCTAAGATCCGGAGTAGTGTGAAATCTCTGCAGCTGAAGCAGCCTGAGGGCACTGTCCACCTGCAGGCTGTGTCATTGGGTGGAGTCAGTTGGTGCTTATCGGTACCAGAGATTCCTAAACATCTTGCAATTACAAATACATATTTTTTACTTAACTCAGCTTTTCTTATTTTTTCTTTTTTTCTTTTTTATTTTTTTATTTTTTTTGCATGCTGAGCTCTGATTCGTGTCATAGCCTTCAACTATTTCATGAAGTTCAGCTATAGAATAAGAGAAACTTCCCATTGGACATACAAGCATTTGACACCACTTAGAAATTTTGTGCATGTTGTAATTTTCTAGCAGATTTCTAATTCCAAGCATTAACTCACTTATTCACAAGTTAATCTTATATATCGTTAACTTAGTTCAACATACTCATGAATCTTTATTTCAGCTGAGGGAAGAAATGATTGAACCTTGCCCATTGAGGGGACTCAATCTGTTCTAGTTTAAAACTTAAACATTTGTGTAAATAATCACTTATGTTTTGGCATTGAAATTGTGTAAATTCAAAATCCAATATCCTTATGAGGACTGCTCTCTCCTCCCATACGTCTTCCCCTGTACCCCCTTCTTGCTTTCTCTCTTTTCCTTATTTCTCCTCCTCCCCATCCCCCTTTCCCTCAACTCTCCTCCTATTCTTCCTCCTCTACTTCTCCCCTTGCTTTTCTCCTCCTTTTCCTCCCCTCCTCACCCTGCCCAATTCTTACTTACTCCTCTTCCCTCTCCTCCTCTGCTTCTCACTCCTCTTCCCCCTCTTCCTCTTCTTCAAGAAATGATCTAGCTACAGATGATTATAGCCAAGAAGGTGGATCTTTCCTCTTTGCCCTCTCCTCCCCCTCAGTTGTTGGGTGCCCGCCATTTCTTCCCTCCATGTTTGGAGGATGGCTATCACAGATCCTTCTTGGCCTTCGGCGCATACCAGCATCTACAGTTGGTGCTGGCAGCTGCTGCCATGGCCCTCAGTCAGGATAGTTGCTCACTCTGGGCCATCATTTTCAGATCCCAGGCCTTGTCTTGTTATCAGTCCTCTCGGCATTTCTATGGAGTCTCATCCCAGGGCCTGCAGCGGGAAATCACTCCTGCTATTAAAAACCCTTGGGGAACTCAAGGGCACTACCTTGGGATCTCTCTTCTCTAAATGCCCGGATGTCATTCCTCACCTCCCCTGAACTCTTCCTGTTGTGGTGGGGCACTGAGTGGACGTCTCCTTCGCAAAGGTCCAAGTAGAATCTTAGGCCAGTTGCCATTCTGCTCGGGATTCACAACCTTTCACATTTCCTGTTTTGATACTCTCTCCTTCCTTTCCAAGCCTCTCTCCAAGGTCACTTTCATAGAGTTACACAAGCGATGCACTGTGCAATTCAAGTGAAT
>NW_006440152.1:456203-475510 GCF_000325575.1 Pteropus alecto | reverse complement strand
CCATTCACATGTGATACACCCTCGGGTTTGCAGTGCACAGCCGGCCCGCCAGCACATGCTGACACTATGCCCAGCCCAGTGCCCGCTCCAGAGGGCCCTAGTTCCACCTTGGGGAGAGAAATCAGCATTATCCTCTCCTGGGTCCTGCTTATTTATGGCTGCAAATGCATATCTCTAGGCTGTGAGCTTTGGCTATCTAGGGCTCTGTATAATACTTATTTCTTTCAACAAAGCCTGGCTCTTGTAAATGAAGACATCAGCTTTCAAAGCTAAGTTCTATGCAATGAGCTGTCAGAACGTGTTTCCGAAATCCGAGCTACACTCTGAATGCTTTTTTCTGCCATTTTTCTGTTACGGGGATTCCTCAGCTTCTGTGGGGAGGGGTCATGGGTAAAAAATATGATTTTGGAAAAGAAAAACCTGGGTTTCACATCCTTTCATATTTTCCAACTTTCACTATTAGTGGTAGGCAGGTAGGTCTGGGTGTGTAAGGCGTAGTACATTCAGAACGGAAATTCTTTTACAAGGTCATGAACACTTAAGAATGGTCCTATATTCCAGGAGCAATCAAAAATATGAGCTTTGCCATGTCTACTCCTCTCTGCTAAAGTGAGGGAAGGATAGTAGGGACATATACTTTTAGTCCAAATGATGGTGGAAGTTCTCTGTGACCTTTTAGGCCAAGGACCAGGAAGTGGAGCGATGAGAAGGCAGTCCCTAGGGAGTTAGGCTCTCCTATCCCTCTCTGGGGCTGTGTCTCAAAGGAGTGCCTTGCCCAGAAATCCTCTTTGCGCCTTTGGACCTGAGGAAATCCTCCCCCCTGCCAGCCAGAGACACTTTGCTGCTGGGAGGCACCAGCAAAGGGAATCAGGCCACAAGTGTCAAGCCCAGACTATGTTTCCTGTCCTCTAATGAATGGCCGGGGGACTCCTGCCTCCAGCAGATCCCAGCACTGGAAGCATTCTTCTTTCAGAAGTGGGCAGAATCCCTTCTTCCACCACTAGGTGGCCAGGCCTAGGAAAGTTCCTTTCACCCCTTCGAGTTTAAGACATGCTATAACGTAAGCATACCAATATAGTACCACATAATCTCTGAAAATCATAATGTCATTACAATCCTAACGCACAACAGTAGGCAAGGACCAGCACGCCAAACCTGAAGAGGAGGACTGCCTGCTAAAGTAAAAAGAATAATAAAAATAATACAAATAAAAATAAAATAAAATAAATAGAAGCCAATGTCTCCTAACGTAACACCCAGAATGTCCAGGATACAATAAAAGTCACTCATATAAAGAACAAGGAAGATCCCAACTGGACTGAGAAAAGCCAACAGACTGACCCTAACACAGAGATAACTCAGATATCAGAATCCTCTGACAAGAATTTTAAAGTGTCCATCATAATAATAATTCAAAACAGCGATTACAAATTATCTTGAAAGGAAAAAAAAAACATAAAATCTCCAAACATAAATAGAAGTTATAAAAAGAACTGAATGAGAATTAAATAACTGAAAAATACAGTAACCACAGGGTAGCCACAGGGCAGAGATTTCTGAAAACTAAACCCAGACTATCATTTTGCCAGTCGCTAATTTACAATGCAAAGTAAATTCCAAACTTCACGGGGTATCTTCTGTTAAAGTGAGAATATTGATTGGAAAGAAATGGGATCCTGAACATTGGAATCGGAACATATGGGCAAATCCAAAAACTAAGGACACTGAACCCCTAAATTCTGCTGAGTCTTCTCTGCCAATAGAAGCAGTCCTTCCACCCTTGTCTGAGGAGGTTAACCCTGCTTCGTCTGAAGACTTTTAGTTGTGTCCCCTGAGATAGCTGACTTTCAAGACACTGCTGATTATCCTCAGGATCTACCCCTCAACAGCTGTCTTTGCTTCTAGACTGATAACTACCTTGAGTCCCAGCAGGCCCCAAAAGGTGAAGTATGCAATTTATCCTCAGGATCTACCCCTCAACAGCTGTCTTTGTTTCTAGACTGATAACTACCTTGAGTACCCAAAAGGTGAAGTATACAACGTGACCCATGAGGAGGGGTACTACACACCAAGAGAACTGTGACTTTTCCAATTTATACAGACAGAAATCTGGGGAATTTGTGTGGAAATGGATATGAAGAGTGTGGGAACATAAAGTTGGATCAGGCTGAATCTATGGATATGGGTCCACTAAGCAATGATTCTGAACTCAAAGATGCAGCTCAAGGGGTTAGAGAAGGCACTATCACTTTTGGTTGGTTGGTTGGTTGGTTGGTTGGTTGGTTGGCTGAAACATGTACCGAAAGGTGATCTACATACACTAAATGAAGTTGAAATGCTAGAACTGCCTTGGTATGCTGTATACGAAAACGTAGGGAGATTAGAATGTAAAAGTGGATTTATCATGTAAGATCTGTTCACTCGCCCCAGGGGAACACACCTTTCACGACTGCGAGAAATACTTTTGTGAGGGGAAACCCAACGACCTTGAGGAGCTCTGTGCTCACTCTTCTCTGTAGATCAGAAATTACAGTGGGAACTACAGCCACTGAACCAGTATCCTTAAATGCAATGGGCAAAACTGGATCCCAGGGTGGCAGGAGCCAAGCGAGGACACTTAACTGACAAAGGACAAAGTAGGCGTAGTTACTGTAATGGACAGTAGAGTCAAAGCAGTAGTGACAACAGTCTGACTCACGCAGACTTATGGTGTTGGCTAGTTGATCATGGTGTCCCTTGAAGAGAAATAAAGGGGGAGTCTACTAAACTCTTATTCGAGCTCTATAAGCGAAGAGTTCTAGGTCAAGTGCACTGAAGGATCATTTGAATCACCAAAACAGAGAGTCATGAGCCCCAATCAATTCCAGACCTCGGCTAGTTTACAGACCCAGAACCCCTTGGATGAAGGGGAGGCCAGGTGCCTTAAAAAAGGACCCCCTCTATATTGCCAAAAATATATACTATTAATCTTTCTGCCAGCCTTCCCCAAAGAGACCTATGGCCTTTTACCAGGCTGATTGTGCATTAGGGAAAAGGAAATAATTAGGCTTTTCAGGGAGTACTGAACACTGCTTCTGAACTGATACTAATCCCAGGAGACCCAAAGTGTTACTGTGGTCTACCGGTCTGAGTGGGGGCTTATGGAAGTCAGGTAATCAATGGAATTTTAGCTCAGGTCTGTCTCACAGTGGGACCGTGAAGTATCCAAACTCATTCTATGGTTATTTCCCCATTTCTAGAATGTATAATTGAAATAAATATACTCTGTAACTGGCAGAATCCCCACATTTGTTCCCTGACCTGTGGAGTGAGAGCTATTATGATGAGAAAGGCCAAGTGGAAGCCACTAGAACTTCCTTTACCTAGGAAAATAGTAAACCAAAAGCAATACACACTCCTGGAGGGATTTCAGAGACTAGTGCCACCTTCTATAACCTGAAACATACAGGGATGGCGATTCCCACTACGTCCTCATTCAACTTGCCTATTTAGCCTGTGTAGAAAACAGATGGATCTTGGAGGATCACAGTAGTTTAGTATAAACTTAATCAGGTGGTGACTCCAGTTGCAGCTATCATCCTAGATGTGATCGCATTGCTTGAGAAAATTAACACACCCCCTGGTACCTGTTATGTAGCTATTGATCTGGGAAATGCTTTTTTTCTCAATAATTGTTAGTATAACCACAGAAGCAGTTTTCTTTCAGCTAGCAAGGCTAGCGATATCTCTTCACTGTCCTACTTGGGGGGAGGGCGGTATGTGACTTTTCACCCCTACGTCATAATTTAGTTCATGGAGGCCTTCCACAAGATATCACAAAGTTGGATTACATTGCTAATTATACGCTGATGGGACCTAGTGAGCCAGGTCCAAGAAGTACCAACTACTCTAGGCATCAGGGCTTCCCTGAGTGTCTCTGGGCTCCAGCTCGAAGCTCAGTAACTTTCATGCCGTTTCCTGAGGCAAAGCCTTCTCCAAAAGCACGTCTGTTCCCAGCGCATCATTTGTAACTTGTAGCCAACCTGCCATCCTTCATCATCATAACAGGGCCCACTAGACAGGGAAACTATTACAGGAATCTGAGGGTAAACCTTCAACAGGAAACCAGTCTCTCTCTTTGCACCCAACAAGGGGTTTTTGACGTCATGTCCATAAGTGAAAATATGTATATGTAACTTGTGTGGAGGGTGTGGAGAGAGGGTCCCTTCCAGTTTATACCTTGCCCCCAACTTTTCTAGCTGCTCCCATTCCTCACTCTGGATAAGCTAATATGGAGGACCCTGGGGGCAGTGACCTCAAAGCGTCAGGGCCAAACTGTTCTTTTAAGTTCACCATTAACTGAGACCCAGCTCTACAGAGGAGACCAGAACTGCTGACATTAATAGTTAAAAGTTTTAAGCACTAACTAGTGCCAGCAGTGTGATCAAAATGTACTACGTACTGCTCTCCCTTTAATCCTCAAAACCATCCCAGAAGCCATTTAACCAATGGGGAAACGGAGGCCCAAGGCGGAATAGTAACCTGCCAAAAGTCACATAGCCAGTAGGCAGCCAGCAGAGCCAGGATCTGAACCCCTCTGATCTAACTCCGGAGCTGGCACTGTTGCAGCAGTGACACTGCCTCCCCGTGGAAACAGGCACCCTTCACTGTTCACTCTGTGTACTTGGGAAGTCTGGAGCATGAAAGTTCCAGACTTGACTATGAAAGAAATCACTTGGCCATGTAAGGTCTACTCAGGACAATCAAGACAATGGAATGGGGAAGTAAGACTCCATGAGGTGGCAGTCCTCAGGGCCAACCAACCACAGATGAAACCTGTCTCTCTCGCCTATTCCCTCAGTCTCACAAGCTCTCTTGGCATTTACTCTGAGTCACAGTTTCTTTGCAACTCTGTGGATGCAGCATCTTCGCTCTGCTGTGGATCTCCTGGGATAGGATGGTCAGGAACTATTTCAACAGCGACAGGTCCAGGATCTACTTCATCGGGTGCATCTCAGCCAATGCCACCCACCCACGGCCAAGCTCCAGGAGATCTAAGGGTTTCCCCAGGGGACCAACTGTAGAACCCAGAGAAGCCAGGTTGGAGGCCTCTACACTGGGCCTTCAATGGAGCGGAAGCAGCTCCTGGCTCCAGGCGCAGGAACACCTGCGATTTCACAATCGGGTGTCCTTTCCGCTCCTGGGAGCCTGGGTCGAATGTCATCATCAGACTCCTGGACCACCTTGGCCCCGAAACCAGCTGCTACTGCCAGCTAAGGTGCCCTAGAACTCCTTGGAACAAAAAACAACTTGTGGAGGAGTCGGCAGGCCGGAGGCGTCAGCCCATAAGCCCAACTACAGCCGCGGTAGAACTATCTCCAGTGGGGCTTTGCAGGTTCAAGGTGGTCCTCCTTCTCTTGCTTACAGCAGGGCTTGTGGAAGGCACAATCGCAAGCAGCTCTCTCCTCTCTGTCTTGAACCAATGCAGGAATAGATCCTGGTCACACGCAGGAAGTACCAGCAATAAAGTCTGGTATCCAAAAACCAACAGTACTAGCTCCGGAGCAAAGTGACGATTGCCTTAATCAAATGACACCACACCTGGCTGCACTACAACTCACAGCTGATCACTCTGGCAGAAAATTTGACTCCAGGGGTAGGACCAGCGACAGACCCATTGGAAGAAAATAGGCAGAGCTATTGGGCGAACCCAAAGACAGGAGAACACTGGTGGCTGAAAGGAATGCATGGGGTAGCTAGGTCAAAGTTCAGGTATTTAAGAGAAGAAAATACAAAGGTAGTTCAAGGTAATTACGACCCATGAGCTTAAGATCAGAGTCACAATCCCTAGGAAAGCTTACTAAAATGCAAATTTTCAAACTAATGTGAGATCTAATGTGTCAGGGTGTCAATATAGAAGCTTAAAAATCTGAATTTTTAACAAACTCTCCCTAGAAATTAATCCTACAGAGAGGTTTGAAAATCACTGGCCCCATCACAACACATTTACAAATTAACATGGAGAACAAAGATTCATTTGGTGTGAACCCGATTAAGGAATTTATCTGCCAAGGTGGACTCCCCATGGTCAACTGAGGCACAAATTTTACAAATAATAAGAGCCATTTGTTTACCCCATCTGAGTCAACCACTACAGGAAAACCCTGGTTTCCTCTTCCAACCAAGGGACTGAGAACTGCCCTGTCCAATCAGAACCACATAACTTGGACATCTCATTTACATAAAGAGGACCTAATTGAGAAGTAGGTGAGAACTCTCACCATAAAAGAGGGCCTTCCCTTTGTCTCAGCGGAAGAAAATTTAAGTTGCTACCTGAATCTGTGTCTCCTGGGCTGCAGCTCCTTTTTGTTCAAATAAATGCCTTTTATTCTTTATTACAGTATAAAATTTACTTTGGTTTACACCCCCACCCGCTCCAGTTTCTCTAGGGCTATGGGAGAGAAGCCCTGGCTAGAATCAAGAACATGACTCGTCCCACCCAATCCCCTGGGACCTAGAAGCGTTTAGGACCGGAAATGGGATCCGGTCAAAAGCGGCTTGAGGCCTGGTGGGGGCCAAGGAAAGCCCACCTCCTCCACGTCAGCATCTTGTGGGCCCAGGCGCCGGGTTGGGTGGCCTGCGTCCTGCCGGGAGTTGTAGTCGGCTGCGCGGTCCGCGCCTGCGCCCTTCGTACTGCACCGGGTGAGCAGGGAGAGCCGTGGGCGCCGAGGCGGTGAGTCCCGGAGCGTATGGAGGGCGTGGCCGTCCCCGGGGCGCGGGGAGTGGGGCTCCCATCCCGTGTGGGCAACGTGAACTGGTCTTCTGGAGCCCCGACCCAGCGGCGGTCGTGGGGAGAAACGACGGGTGGCGGGCCTCTTCTCCTCCCGGGTCCCCGCCACTGCTCCTTGCGACACGGACGGGCCTTCCTGGGGGTCCTCTGGGGCTGGGCGAGCCCCTCCAGGAAGCGGGATATCTTCACTCGGGACCGCGCTGGGGCTGCACCCTTGCCACGGCATCCTATTTTAAACTCGCTTTTAGACATTTCGAGATTTGTCCCCATAAACTTTCCCCTACTGCCCTCTTTTCACGGCGCCCCTTGCCTCTTTTTGCACGCCTTTTTATCCACAGGCCCTGTGAGCGTGGGTTCTGTCAGGAGGGTTTGGGGAGAGGCCATCGGCCCTAAGGGGAAGTGAAGTTTTCATCCGGAAGGGCCGATGGAGAGAAACCCGGAGGGTCGATTCCTTGGAAGCCATGCGGGAAGGTTTGGGTCACTCAGGGGAGGGCTCTCCAGCTGTGAGGCTGCAGCACATGAAAGGTGGGTCCCAAGCCAAAACCGGCACGGTTCCTGGATGCCCTCTAGCGACCGTTAGGTGCCTAGAAGGGGAAAAAGAAGCTTCTTGGTAAAAAGTCCTGGCGACCAAAGCAATCACCATCCTGGAGCACTCGCTGCCTCTGTGCCAGGTGCAGTGCTTGCTGTTCCCTTTCCATGCAGTTGGATCCGCCACAGGCAATTTATGAACTGGATGTTATAGAGAGAGACCTGTGTGTCATTTAGGAAACTAGCCCAGGGATGGGATGGGACCGGAGTGTTGTATTTTTTTTCTTGATCTCATCAAAAAGGACAGGTATGTGAGCTGTGTGGGCAAATGCAGAGAGAGAGAGCACCCATAGTGCATTGGCAGTACTGGTCTCCACACCTGCGGAGACATATATGTGACCGCCTCTGTGACCTCAGAGGTTGCACTAAGGCCATTTGGATGTTTTTACACGTGAGCATTGCAGGAGTCTCATCACCATTTCCCACTGGCACTTGCGATGGGACCTGGAACCTGTTATTCGGTCCTCCTAAGCCTCAAGCCTCAGTCCCCTCATCCGTATTCAGGGCATTATACTAGCACCCACCTCCTACCGTTGGGTGAGGGCCAAATGAACTAGTGCATGTAGGGGGCTTGGATCAGCACCTGGCACACAGCGTGCTGAACGGGATAACGGTCCTTCGCTATGAATGCAGTCCAGATTCCTGATGGCCTGCCCTGGGTAGGCTCTTCTTCTCCTGAGAAAACGACTTGGAATGCCATGAGGGTCACGGTGATGTTGGCTGAACTACACATACCCCGAGTGGAGAAGAATGAGGATTGATGAGTCGCTGCCTTTGCAAGGCATGCCTCTCACTAAGATGCCCGTGACTGAAGGCGACTAATGGTTACTCATGGCTAGATGGACTTTCAGGGTTACCAGTATTTCAGTGTCGCTCCCCTGTTTCTCCTGTGGCTCACCTATATTCAGAAACACAAGAAAATCGATACTAGATTGGGAGTGGGGATATAGGCCACCATATTTATAGGTGCTCATGTAACAGAAGGAATCCTTAGCCTTTGTTCCAAGGAATTCTAACACAGCTGTCCAATAGAACTCTCTACTGAGCATGTGAAATGTGAATAGTATGAATGAGAAACTGAATTTTTACTTTTAAAATATTTAAGCTTAAACCGCCACATGTGACTTTTGATTACCATATTGGACAGCACAGTTCTGGAGGGCCCATGGATGGTCTTGAAGATGTCGTAAACATTTTAAACCTGTATGCAGAATTGCATGTGTATGTATATTTTTCTGGGAAGAGAGTCCATGGCTTCCATCAGATTCTCAAAGCCTCCAAAAGATTACAATCTGCTCCTTTAGGGCTTTGGTGAAAATTAAGCAATTGAGGGAGGTAAGGTGCCCTCTGGTAACCACTGTTTTTCCTTTCTCATTTGCTCGGTCCTCAATTGTAGGTGCCCCCCCACCCACACAAGAATTACGCAAAGAAGCAAATTGACATCTGAGACTTCCGGCCCCAGATAAATTGTACACTGCTGGTAAGGGACGATGGCTGTGGCCCTGGGTTGTGCAATCCAGGCCTCCTTGAATCAGGGCTCAGTGTTTCAAGAATATGATACTGACTCTGAAGTCTTCCGTCAGCGCTTCAGGCAGTTCCAGTACAAAGAAGCAGCGGGGCCTCATGAAGCTTTCAACAAACTCTGGGAGCTTTGCTGTCAATGGCTGAAGCCAAAGATGCGTTCTAAAGAACAAATCCTGGAGCTTCTAGTGTTGGAGCAGTTCCTAACAATTCTGCCCACGGAGATAGAGACCTGGGTGAGGGAACATTGCCCAGAGAACAGAGAAAGAGTTGTGTCACTGATAGAAGACTTACAGAGAGAACTTGAGATACCAGAGCAGCAGGTGAGAAAAGACTTTGGGATCTGGGTAATTAGACTAGTAGAGTAGGAGACACATCTGGTACTTTATTAGATGTTTTATCTTTGTGTCCTGAGATTTCCCTGCAGCGATTTTCACATTCTCTTTTTCTTGGAATCAACATATGGGTCAGTGATTCTCAACCATTAAATCCAACTCCTCAAGTATTTGGTAAGGCCCCGTTTACTATCCTAAAATGAAATGTATAGATAATGTAACCTACTTACATACACAAAATCAAAAACATCAATATAATTAGTGGCCTTTCATCTGTGGTCAAATGTAGCCCAAGACCTATTCTGATAGCCAATGAGCTAATAATGATTATTACCTTTAAAGGGTTGTTTACAAAAAAAAAAAAATAGGCAACAGAACAACATGAACCAGAAAACCTAAAATATTTACTATCTTGCTCGTTACAAAAATGTACGTCAACCCAAAGTCAAGTAGGGTCTAGAAGGTATATAAATGAAAAGGAACATAGTTTATTATAAACTAGTAACCATTTCAGAGTGCACATGACCGGGCATGAGTGCACCAGAAGACCTCATGAAGTGGTCAGATGCTTGCCTCTCTGCAAAGACTCACTGCGAAGGCAATTCAGACTGAAAGAGCTCAAGCACTGTGAGTGGTATGGATGCTGGTCATGTGGTTTTCCAGAGGCAAACACGCTTGGCGTTTCTAAACAATTAGCAGTATAGTCTCTCCTTGATTTCCGAAATAGTGCTTTCCTAGAAAATTTAAGTCATGGTAAAAATGTGCAAAAAATATTTTGTGTTTATATGACCAACAGGGTGAGGTTCTTGACAGGTTCTTTTGGCCGACATGACTGTTTGAAGGGGGCGCTCCGAAGTTGGTAGAGACCCGGAACAATTCTGCACTGTGCATGACCTATACTCCCATCTGTGCCCACAAAAATTCTGACAGCCGCCACTTGCTGTCATATCCAAAACACCTCTTGGGGGCAGTGGCCTTGACCTCCATTCAGAACCACCCAGTAAAGCCTGGTTGGGGCATGCACAGCTCAGCACAGGGCAGCGTCTTTGGAGGAGAGAGGAAGTGCTTCTAGTTGGGCATTAGGGGCGCTCAAGACTGGTGTGATGATGGGGCTCAGCAGTTAGCCTGCCTGAACAGGACTGCTGCAGCGCTTCCTGCCCCTGGCATAGAGTGAGCCTGCGGTTTCCCTTCCTTCCTCTCTCTCCTTGTTTGGCCTACCACATACGGGGGTTGGCCTACTCCTCCCCTGCCAGTGCGGTCGCCACCAGCCAAGTGTGTCTCAGCACTGGAAATGCGGCTAGTCCAAGGTGGGAAATGCTGTAAGTATAAAAGGCCCACCGCTTCAGAAGACTTTGGATGAAAACTAAAGTAGCTTAAATATCTCATTACTAATTATTTATACTGATTACTTTCTGAAATTATGATATTTTAGATATATTGGATAAGTAATGTGTAGTATTAAGATTACCTATTTCTTTTATTTTTCACACAGCCACTGGAAAATTTGAAATGGCTTGTGTGTCTTGCATTATATTGCTACTGGGTGCTGCTGGTCCAGACTTTAGAGTGATAGGTTCTGGTGTTTCCCCCCAGATGGATAGACAGGAAGTGCTCTTGGAAGACTTGGCAGCAGTGGGAATGGCAGACATGCCTCCAGACATCTACCTGGAGTCACCCCCACTCCAAGCGATGGGACTTGTCTCCGAGGCCCCGGTAGCAGAGGTGTGGATCCCATAGGCAGGGCCACAGGAGCTGAGCTACAGTGCTGCTGGGGAAGGCCACCCCTTCCTGGACCCTGGTAAGGCATGGGTTTTCTTTCCTTCCCTTGATTTCCATTTTGAGAGCTCAGAAGCCCTCCAGGGCTGGGGCTGCATAGAAACCGATTACCAGATGTAATGAGATCACTCTGATAAAGGGTAGGAGGAGGAAATGTCTCTCTGGGATTAGCTGGCCACAAAGCATGTTACATTGAATGGGGTTCAGAACTCTTTTGGCTAATGAGTCTGCTCTAGAAGCCTATTGTTTTTTTTTCATTGTTTTCTTGCAAGTTACACATAATCTTAGATTAACTTCGTAAACATTATTACATGTACAATTCAATATTAATACATTCATAATGTTGTGAAGCCATCACCACCATCCAAGTCCATAAACCTTTTCATCTTGTGAAACTGAAACTCTGCCCATTTAAACAATAACCACCATTTCCACCTTCCCCCAACCACTAACAACCATCATTCAAATTTTTGTCTCTGAATTTGATTACTCTGTGTACCTCATATTAGTGGAATCGTGCATTTGTCTTCTTTGTGACTGGCTTATTTCACTTAGCATAATGTCTTCAAGGATCCATGTTGTAGCATGTATGCTGAATAATATTTCATTGTGTGTATATACTGTACTTCGCTTATCCCTTTTTCATAAATGTATACTTGCGTTGCTTCAACATTTTAACTATCATGAATAATGCTTCTCTGAAAATGAGTGCACAAATATCTCTTTGAGACTCTGCTTTTCTTATTTTGGGTATATAAAATCAGAAGTGAAATTGCTGGATTATATGGTTATTCTATTTTTAATTTAATTAATTTTAATTATTTTTAATTTTTAATTAAGAAACCACCATACTATTTTCCACAGTGGATGTACCATTTTATATTCCCACCAACAGTGCACAAGCTTTCCAATTTCTCCATATCCTTGACAACACTCGTTATTTTCTGGGGTTTCTGTTTTTGTTTTTGATAATAGCATTTCTACTAGCTGTGAGGTCTATCTTATTGTAGTTTTAATTTGCACTTTCCAAATTATTAGTGATGTTGAACATCTTTTCATGAGTTTATCTTCTTTGGAGAATGTCTATTCAACCCCTTGTACACTTTTTTATTTGGATTGTTTTTTGTTGAATTTTAGAGTTCTCTATATATTATGATTATTAATCCCTTATCAGATATATGATATACAAATATTTTCTCTATTCTGTGGGTTGCCTTGTTACTGTGTTGATATTATCTTTTGATGAACACATTTTTAAATTTTTCATGAAGTACTCTGTGAATACTTTTTTTATTGCCTATGCTTTTTTTTTTTTTTTGGTCATATCTAAGAAATCATTGCCAAATCCAGTGTTATGAAGTTTTGCCTTATATCCTTCTAAAAGGTTTATGCTTTTAGGTCTTACTTTTAGGTCTTTGATCCACCTTCGGTTAATTTTTGTATATGGTATTAAAGGCCCAACTTCATTTTTTAATGTATATATTCAGTTTTTCCAACACAGTTTCTTGAAAAGACTGTCTTTTCTCCACTGACTGATCTTGGTATCTTAGTTAAAAATCATTTGACCGTATATGTGAAGGTTTATTTCTGGGCTCTCTATTCTATTCCACAGATGCTGAATTTTATCAAATGCTTTTTCTGCATCCATTGAGATGATCATGTTTTTTATTCTTCATTCTGTTACATTGATTGATTTTCATATGCTGAAAGATCTTTGCATTCCAGGAACAAATACCACTTGGTCATGGTGTATAATCCTTTTAATATGCTGCTGAATTTGGTTAGCTAATGTTTTGTTTAGGGTTTTTGCATCAGTGTTCATAAGGGATATTGGTGTATAGTTTTCTTACAGTGTCTTTTTCTAGCATTGGTATCAGGATAATGCTGGCCTCACAGAATGAGTTAGGAAGTGTTTCCTCCTCTTTGATTTTTTAAAAATGTTTGAGAAGCATTGGTATTTGTTCTTCTCTAAATGTTTGATAGAATCTACCAGTGAAGCCATCAAGTCCAGGGCTGTTCTTCATCAGGAGATTTTTGATTACTGATTTCAGTCTCTTTACTAATTCTGTTTCTTTATGATTTAGTCTTGGTTGGTTTTGTGTTTCTAGTAATTTGTCCATTTTATCTAGGTTATCCAATGTGCTAACATGCAGATTTTCATAATCCTTTTCAGTTATGTACAATAATTAGTAATGTTCCCACTTTAATTTTGATTTTAGTGATTTCAGTCTTCTTTCTTTTTTAGACCATCCAGATAAAGGTTTCTCAACTTCGTTGATCTTTTCAAAGAACCAACTTTTGGTTTCATTGGTTCTCTCTATTGTTTTTCTAGCTTCTATGTTATTTATTTCTACCTAATCTTTATTGTTTCCTTCCTTTTGCTAACTTAGAGTTTAGTTTTTTTCCCTTTTTCTTAGTTCCATAATTTGTAAAGTTATATTGTTGTGGGATCTTTCTTGTTTATTAATCTAAGTATTTATAGCTATAAATTTCCCCCTTAGTCCTGCATTCCTTATGTCTCATAAGTTTGGGAATGTTATATTTTCATTTTCATTTATCACTAAGTATTTTTTAATTTCCCTTGTGATTCCTTCTTTGATCCATTGGTTAAGAGTGTGTTATTTGTTTTTCACAAATTTGTCAATTTTCCAGTTTTGCTTATGTTATTGATTTCTAACTTCAACCTATTGTGGTTTGGGTAAATACTTCATGTGGTATCTATCTTTTTAAATCAATTGAGAATTATTTGCGGGCTAACATATGGTCTGTATTCTGGAAAATGTCCCATGTGCACTTGAGAAGAATTTGTATGCTGTTGTTATTGAAGTGTTCCATAACAACACTTAATTCAAGTGTTCTGTAAATGTCTATTAGATTGAATTAACTTATTGTGTTTAAGTCCTCTATTTCCTTGCTTATCTTCTATATGGTTGTTCTGTCCATTACTGAGAGTGGAGTATTAAAGTTTCCAACTATTACTGTAGAACTGTCTATTTCTACTTTCATTCCTGTCAGTCTTTGCTTTATATATTTTGATGGTCTGTTATTAAGTACGCAAATGTTTATAATTATTATATCTTTTTGCTGTATTGAACATTTTATTAATATATAATGTCTTTCTTTGTCTTGTATTTTTTATGTAAAGTCAATTTTGTCCGATATTGGTAGCTGCCCTTGCTCTCTTTTGGTTACTACTTACATGAATATATTTTTCCATCTTTTCACTTTCAATCTGTTTGTGTCTTTAGATCTAAAGTGAGTCTCTTGTAAACAGCATATAGTTGGATCATATGTTTTTATCTATTCTGTCAATATCTGTCTTTTGATTGGAGAGTTTAATCTATTTACATTTAAAGTAATTATTGATAAGGAGGGACTTCTTGATCATTTTGCTATTTGTTTCTGCTATACTTTATAACCTTTTGTACCTTATTTCCTGCATTACTGTTTACTTTTGTGTTTAGTTGACTTTTTTTGTAGCAAAATGTTTAAATTCCTTTATCATTTCTTTTTGCATTTATTCTATGGCTACTTTCTTTGTGGTTACCATGGGGATTACATTTCATAGCCTGAAGCTGTAATACTAATTTGAATTTATAACATATTAACTACAATAACATCCAGAAACGCCACTCCTTTACAGCTACATCCCCACTCCTTTTGGTTGTTGATGTCACTAAATTATGTCTTTATGTATTATATGCCCTAAAACGTAAACTAATGGGTTTTAAATGCATTAGTCTCTTAAATTATATAGAAAAGAAAATATGGAGTTACAAACAAGTTACAATAATAATAGCTTTTAGAATAATAATTGTGTTTTTAAAAATGTATTACTTAAATCATGTAGAAAACAAAAAGTAGAATTATAATGCATTGTTAAATAATACTAGCTTTTATAATTGTCCAGCTGTTTACCTTCATCAAGATACTTATTTCTTCATATGGCTTCAAGTTACTAACTAGTGTCCTTTTTATTTCATCCTACAGAACTCCCTTGAGCATTTCTTGCAGGACAGGTCTAGTGGTAATGAACACCCTCAGCTTTTGTTTATCTGGGACTGTCTTAATTTCTCCCTCACTTTCAAAGGACAGTTTTGCTACATCTATAGGATTCTTGGTTGACAGTTTATTTCTTTTAGCACTGTGAATGTATCAGCCTCCTGCCTTCTGGCCTCCACAGTTTCTGATGAGAAATTTGCTTATTTTCTTATTAAGATTCCCTTGTATGTAATGAGCCTCTTTTCTCTTCTGCTTTCAAAATTATGTGTTTGGCTTTTCGAAGTTTGATTATAATGTATCTTGGCATAGAGTGATTGGGGGGATCACTTCATGGATTGTATAAATGTCTAACATTTTTTTTTAATTTAAGAAATAAAGAAAAGGGGAAAAAAGAGCTCTATCCCTACACTCATCTGAACTTGCATCTTGATATGAATACATGTTATGAATATATCAGTTTTCATTTGTTTTTAGGCATCTACATAAACCAGTTACATATTTTTTCTTTGCCCAAATTAAAAATGCCAAGAACCAGTTATAAAATCAGACTGCCATGAAGTTACACAAAGACAACTATAATTACCTTTAAAATTTTATTGAAATTCAGGTTCAGAATTTAACGATTTAATACAATATTGTATTGAATATTTTATAACCTGTATTCCTACTTGCTTTACATGATTTCTGGGCACAATTTTTAAGAATTGATACTTTCTGCCTAATTTTCCATAATATGCCAAATATACATGCATTAAAATCTCAGGTACTTCCCTAAAATTTTCCTTCCCTTTTTCTTTAAATTTTTATAAGAGTTTATTTCAGCCAAATGGATAACATATGCTGGGGACCAAGATCTCAAATGCTCCCAATTTTTTTATCATGTCAGAATTAAAGAAAATAAGCTCAAATATTGAAAATTTAAGACATTAATATTGCAGCCACTATAATATAGAAAAGAAAAAAAATAGTCTTAATTGTTTAAAATTGTTAACATTTATTGTAGTAATACAGTATGATTTTTTAACATAACTATATGAATTTTTCATTAAAATGGTCACCCTTTCCTATTTTAGCATGCCCAAAGTTATAAAAATCTCTTTTAAAGTAATTTATACTGAATTAATCCAAAAGTAATTGTGGCACTTTAGAAAAGACATTTATTCTACTCCATATTTTAAGTATCTAAGGTACAGCCTGATCAATAGCAGGTTACTGGAAAAAAACATAAAGCATGGCTTTCTTTAAGGAGTGGGTCACTTGGGATCATGGAGTAACATTGAGATCTGATGAATATTCTGTAGTCTCAAAAACAGCATAGTCACTTGTTCCAACCCTAGGGAAAACAAAATAAATATTAATTCCTTTTCTGAAAACTTCTCAGGGTCTTACTTATTGAAAACTACCAACATAATATCGCTCATCAACAAATTACTTTTCTTGCTAGGTAGGAAAATGACTTCTGTTATTTTGAGTTCATTTATAATTGAATATTTTGGGTCTGAAAAAAATGTATTTTGGTGTGAATCATGAGTTCATCTTACTTGGAGTTTGTCGAACTTCTTAGATGTTTATATTCATGACTTCCATCAAATTTAGGAAGTTTTCAGCCATTATTTCTTCAAATATTATCTAGTAATATTTAATTATAAATCTTTCTTCATGTGCATCCCCATTACCCATGTTAATTTGCTCCTCTTAGCAACAGTGCCAGGTACAAAGATCACATATGCCAAGTAGCACTATTACTATTGATTTTAACGCTTTACTCTCTAAAGCACAGGAAAGTCCAATGTATTTAACAAGAGAGAGAGAGAATGAATTAAACAAGTAAAATATACCAATTAGTAGGAGAGGAAATGACCCCTTTCTCATCACTCTTAAAATAATATAGTATGCTTTTCAAAATGATGCAAAACTTATTATTCCATAATTTAAATGTTATTTGCATTTTTACTGCCTTTTTAAATGAATAAAAAGATCTTCAGTGTATTATGTGAAGCACATCCTATTGTAGGCTGAGTGGAAAGCTTGGCAGAGTGGAGCAAGAAATTTAAAAGTAATGGAAGAAATCAATTGATTTTATATTAAAGTTTGGCATATATTTCCTGTTAGCAAAACATGAAGCTGTTGGCATATATGAAATGGAAACACGCACGCGCACACACACACACACACACACACACACACACACACGTGCACGCACATCTTGATCCATTCATTCATCGATGGACACAGGTTATTTCTATATCTTGGCTATTATAAACAATGCTGCAATGAACATAGGAGTGCATATATCTTTTCAAATTATTGTTTTCAGAATTTTCAGATAAATATCCAGAAGAGGAGTCATTGGTCCATCCCTTTACTTTCAATCTATTTGTATCTTCGTATCTAAGATGTGTCTCTAGAACACGGCATATAGTTGGATTTTTAAAACTCAGTCCGATAATCCCTGCCTTTTGGTTGAGTTGCTTAATCCATGCACATTTAATCTTATTTTTATATGGTTAGGTTTACACCTGCCAATTTACTTTCTGTTTCTATGTCTTGAATCCTTTTTTTTTCCTCTATCCCTCATTTACTGCTTTCTTTTGCACTAAATAAATATTTTACTTCCCTTAATGAATTTTCAATATTTAAGTTATGTTCTTATTGTTTCTAAGGTTTAGCATATTCATCTTAATTTACCATAATCAGCTTCAAATTTATACTAAATGCAGTGAGACATAGAAATATTTCTCCTATATAGCTCTATTCCCTTTTACTCTTAATGGTATTACTATCATAATATTACATCAAAAATGTTACAAACTTAACACTACATTATTATAGGTATTACTTTATATAATTTTAAGACTGGTAGAGCTGAGAGATGAAAGGAAAACAAGTCTATATTATAGCTTTTGTTATGTTAACATTATTTGTCACTTCTGGTTTTCTTCATTTTTCCTGTGGATTCGAGTTACTAACTGAAGTTGTTTCTTTAGCCCAATACAGTTTTGCTCCCACTCACCTCATTTGTGTGTTATTGGCAAATATATTACGTTTCTATGTGTTATATGCTCAACAATGCAGTACATATATATATTGTTTTATACAGTTGTTTTTAGAATCTTTTAAGAGAAGAAACAGAAATTTGTATTTATACTGTCTTATAATTACATAATTATAAGATATATCATAGTAAATTACATAATTACCCTTACTTGTGCCCCTTGTTTTTTCTTGTGGATTCAGATTACCATGTGAGATCACTTGTTTTCAAACTAAGGAACTTCCTTTAGTATTTCTTGTTAGGCAAGTCTGCTATCAATATATTCTCTCACTTTTTGTTTATTAGAGATACTGTTATTTCATATTTATTTTTGAAAGATAGCTTTTCTGGATATAAGATTCTTGGTTGACAGTTTTCATTTTTCTTTGAGCACTTCAATAGTATTATTCCACTGTTTTCAGGCCTCCCTTGTTTCTGATGAGAACTCAACTTTGATTGGAGTTCCTTTAAAAGTGACAAGTCATTTTCTCTTGCTGTCTTTCAAGGTTTTTTATTTGGCTTTTAGGATTTTTACTATGATATATCTGTTTGTAGATCTCTTTGTGCTTATCCTACTTGGAATTAATTGAGCTTCCTACAGGTGTAGATTAATGTTTTTCAATACATCTGAGTGGTTTGGGGCCATTATCTCTTCAAATATTTTCTTCTGCTCCTTTCCCTCCTCTCCTGGTTCTCTCACTATATATCTGTCGGTGCATTTAATGGTGCTCCACTTTTCTCTGTGGTTCCATTCATTTTCCTTCATTTTTTTTCTCTCTATTCTTTTGATAGCATAATCTCTATCGATCAGTCTTAAGTCCTTAAGAATTAGTATTCTCCTGACAGTTCTAATATACTCCTGAGCCATTCTAGTGAATTTTTCATTTCTGCTATTGTACTTTTAATCTCCAGAATTTTCATTTGATTTTTTTTGTAATTTCTATCTATTTACTGGTATTCTCTATTTGATGTGATATGACATTATCATCACAATTTACTTCTTTAATCATGGTTTCCTTTAGTTCTTGGAACATATTTATAATGGCTACTTTGAAGTCTTTATTAAATTCATTATGTAGCACATGTCTTGCCATTTTTTTTCCAGAAACTGAACATTTTAGATAATATTACAACTCTGTGTTCTTCCCCCTTGTTATTGTTATTTGCTTGTTTGTTTGTTTAGTGAATGGCTGGATTATCTTAGTGAAGTCTAGTCCACCTTGCAATGTTAAGCATTTGATGTTGCCCCTCAAAGAGTACAACCTTGGGTATGCATGCAGTC
>NW_006440152.1:433822-456132 GCF_000325575.1 Pteropus alecto | reverse complement strand
TATTAATTACCAGCTAATTGCTCTATTGTTTTCAACAATGCCCTGGAGCATAAATTGTTCTGCAGACTAATCTAATCAAATTCAAACACTTTTGATGGCTAGTTCCTGAGGTCAGTTTTTGAAATTTGTTTGGATCCCAGGAGGGCTACTCCCAGTTATCTCTTTACTCAATTCTCTTCTGCAAACTAGTCAGCCTCCAGGTTAGCCTGTATATTCAATAAATCTATCAAACTCTTCCCACTTGCCTTTAATTACAACCTCCACTCTTTTTGAGAGTGCCCTTAGGCTTGAACTTCTCGACTCTGTTGCAAATGACATCTGTTTCCCTGAGAAGATACACAGCTTATTCTCCTAGGCCAGATCTCTGATACATTGCTCTGGAGCTGGATATGAGGATAGTAGTGTGCTTATCTCTGAGTAACATTGCCACTTTAGGAGCTGAGCACAAGGTCTGAGCCTCACGTTTTCTTGGCTTGCCTCTCCAAGCTTGGAACTACTTACTGCCTTACAATCACAATTATAAAAAAACCACAATTGCCTTACAAGGGCAATTAGGGCCCTAGTATTCTCAGCAATACTACACTGAAGGTGGATCCTCTGTCTCAACAATGGAGACTAAGTAAAAGGAGCCCCCACCTCTCAGCCAGAATTGCCTAGAATTTAGATGAAACAATTGGTAGCTGCCGGTACAATAAGAAATGCTGAGGTCCTGCCCCTCCCAGGAAGATAACCCTCTAACAGGGAGGTGGAAGAGAGTGTGCCCTAGGCTCTGGGCTACACCAGTCCAGAGTGGAGCTGGGAAGGGAGCTAAAGAGAAGTTGTGGTTTAAATATTTAAGGCTCTTGCTGTTCTTGGGGAATTTTAGCATTTTTTTTTAATTACACGTTTCATAATCTGCTGTATGCCCTTAGAACCACTTTGAAAGACTTTAAATATTTGGATTTTTATCCTTAATAATTTTTACCAGTTTCACTGGTAAGTAGATCCACAGAGCTCCTCATGGTATCAAGTTGAAAGTCTGTCTACCTCCCTACATTTAGATTATAAATCAGTATTTTACACCTAGGCCTTTTTTATGGTCTGCTTATTTCAAGTCTCAGTATGCTCCCACCTTTACTTAATGGAAGCTTTCCTTTGATCTATGATCTCTAGTTTTATTTGACCTGTGCCATATTACCCTTTCATCCCACTCTTAGCTTTGGAATCCAAACAAAAACAGTGTAGTGAATGTAAACAGAATTTTATTTGAAATGCATTTTTATTTCTTAATCTTTTTTGTGTGTAGGGGAGTTAGGTCTACTTTATTAATAAAGAGCTCAGATCCTTAAAGAGAGAAATGCTGAATAGATTCCACTGAAGACAGGGAAAAAATAGTAAAATCAAAAAAGAGTCCAAAGCAAAAACAATCATCCCTAATTCATATTACAGTCTAATTATTAGGTAAAGGTTTGTGTATGACTTTTTTTTTTAATTTGGAAGCTTTTTTCTTTTTCAATTACAGTTGGCATTCAATATTTTATATTAGTTTCAGATATAGAGCATAGTGATGAGACATTTATACAATTTATGAAGTGATCCCCCTGATTAATCTAGTACCCACCTGGCACCATACATAGTTATACAATATTATTGACTGTGTTCCCTATCCTATACTTTACATCCCCTTTACTATTTTGTAATTACCAATTTGCACTTCTTAATTCCTTCACCTTTTTCACTCAGCCCCCCAACCCCTTCCCATCTGGCAACCATCAGTTTCTTCTCTGTATCTATGAGTCTCTTTCTGTTTTGTTTATTCACTTATCTTGTTATTTAGACTTCACATGTAAGTGAAACCATATGGTATTTGTCTTTCTCTGTCTAACTTATTTCACTTACAGTAATACCATGTAGGTCCATCCATGTTGTTAAAAATGGTAAGATTTCATTTTTTGCTGAGTAATATTCCATTCTTAATCTTTTAAAATCTTATTTTCCATGAAAATATAAAATATTTTCATCCACTTCCTATGGTTCGATATAGTGCTATGAAATTCAACTTTCCATCAAATTAACTTGCAAATGTTATTTTAATAATGCTAATATTTTAATAATGCTAAAAATCATCCTGTATTTAGATCTCAAATCATCAATTCCAACCTACATTTTATTATAGACCAATATTCTTTGCCAGAGCTGAAGAAGGCAAGGAAGGGCTGTGGAAAAGGAATGTGAGCCACAGCAGGGGCTCTCAATGAGGAAAGGGTCGGTAGGACTCATGGGGAGAGTGAGTAGTAGAAACTTCTGGTTGTCCTTAGATTGACAGTAAGAAACACTGTTTGATTGTTATTTGGGTTGATTTCAAGGGAATCCACTTCTAGGCTTCAGCTGAAACAAACAAAAAGACTGCTTTTGCTTGTTGCCAACCCACTTTCCATTTTAATTTGAAAATCTCAACTGAGATTATTGCAATAAACAGTTTCATAGCTTCTACTTTTACCCCTCTCTCTTCACTTGGTACTCAATAGCAGTACTTCTCAGCTTTAATATGCCAGAACTTTATGAAGATTTACTTTGTATTTTGGCTCTGACCTAAATAAATCTATTATCAAAATATACAGATGGAATTTAGTGCATTGATGTCAGCACAGAATTGATTCACTCTCCTTTCCATAGATTAGAGGAGAATAGCTTTGAACTGAGCACAAAAGGATGTTCTCTCATTTTTGTATTGTTCTTATCTTTCAAAAATGAGAGAAGTAAGGTGAAGTAAGAATAATTGAGGTGGAAGTAGATATTAAGCAGCCATATGTCCAAGATATCAGCCTGAATTCTGGAAAAAAAACCTTTGATAACCCAAACTATTATGCTTCTCAACTTTCTGATGGCCAGGATATCCAATACCAAAGCTTGACATGAGCTTTCCATTGGAGCATAGAGAAGAGGCATGGGTGAAGGAACTACAAGATTCCAAAGAAATTAAACAGTTACTGGAGTCCAAGATAGGTAAGTAATTGTTCATTGATATTAGAGAAGAAAGAAAAGAAAAATTAAACCTTAATCGGGGTAAAAAGTTTTGGATTCTATTTAGGAATTTCTATATTCCTACTGGTACTTTAATATAACCCTTCCTTTTTCCCTCATGTTCTTTTTTTTCTGTGGGACATAGTGACATATGCAGCTTCTGTTTCTTCTCCCAGGTTTTGAGATCGGGATAGAAAATGAAGAAGATACTTCAAAACAGAAAAAAATGGAAAATATGTACCCGTTTCTTGTTACTTTAGAGGGGAATGCTCTCCACGGTCCCATTTTGCCAAAAGACTATGTACAGTTAGAAAATCAATGGGAAAACCCCCCAGAGGATTTACAGACAGATTTAACAAAACTTGTAGATCATCAGAACCCCTCTGCAGGAGAGACAGCTGAAAGCTCCAGCTTGGAAGAACCTCTCAACCCTAGACCCCATAAGAAAAAAAGTCCAGGAGACAAACCTCATCGATGTTCTCAGTGTGGGAAATGTTTTGCCCGGAAGTCACAACTTACAGGGCACCAGAGAATTCATTCAGGAGAGGAACCTCATAAATGTCCTGAATGTGGAAAAAGATTTCTTCGTAGTTCAGACCTCTATAGACACCAACGACTTCATACAGGGGAGAGGCCCTATGAATGCACTGTGTGTAAAAAGCGATTCACTCGGCGGTCACACCTTATAGGGCACCAGAGAACCCATTCTGAAGAAGAGACATATAAATGCCTTGAGTGTGGGAAAAGCTTTTGTCATGGATCAAGTCTTAAAAGACATCTGAAAACTCATTCGGGTGAAAAACCTCATAGATGTCACAACTGTGGGAAAAGTTTTAGTAGACTGACAGCTCTTACTTTGCACCAGCGAACTCACACTGAAGAGAGACCGTTTAAATGTAATTATTGTGGGAAAAGCTTTAGACAGCGACCAAGCCTTGTTATTCATTTAAGAATTCATACAGGGGAGAAGCCATACAAGTGCAGTCATTGTTCTAAAAGCTTCAGACAGAGAGCAGGCCTTATTATGCACCAAGTCACTCACTTTAGAGGACTTCTTTAAGAATTATTATAGGAAACAGGTCCTACAGAAATTGACACTAACTCAAAAACAAATCTTAACCTGTAGCAGCAGTCTGTCTTGGAAGAATCTTTTTTTGAGCTTATAAGAGTAACTTTTTTTTTTTTTTTTACTATTTTAAAAATCCATCTCCCAAGGCATATGAATTCTAGAGTATCCACCTATTCTTGTAACTTTCCTAGATTTGATTTATATTGTCTGTACAACTTTTTTTTATGACAAGGAAAATTTTTATGTCCCAAGCCAACCATATCAGATGTAAGCATAAAGCATATAGATAGGGTCAATATAATAGATAACCATGTCTATCTGACATATCTATTATAGCAGCACCATAATTATCTGTTGTCATAAAGGTGATTATATTAGTTCAAAGCTTTATATGTGTCCCAAGTTGCAAGAAAGGAGACAGTGTATTTTGTCAAATAATAAAAATGTGTCAGGAACACATGAATAAAGAGGATTTCATTTGCCTCATAAGAACTGGGTTATTTCCATTGACAATTTTTATGTTTAAGGAAATTAAGATTTTTTTTTAATTAAGATTTTAACCTTTAATTTTGAATTCTGCAAAGTTTGCTAGTCTGCTTAGTTGGCAGCCTGGGGTGATGCTGTTTAGAGCTATTAATTTGATTTCTTTTGTTCAAAGAATAAGTAAGTTCTATGTGGGAGAATCCATTTGATAGTTGAAGTCATACAAATTGAACCTAATTTAATTTAGATTGACTGAGGAGCCAGTGCCCAGTGCTTTTTACTCTCCTTTACTATTCAGCTATATGTCTCTCAGTGCTTTTTAAATTTTGCTCATTCTTTAATTCATAGCCTCCCAAAGTATGTGTCATAGAACACTTAGTTCTATAATATATTTTGAAAATAAGTTTGGGAATCCCTTCCTGCTGTTTCTCTTTTCTGTATTCACAGTGCACATCAGCATATGAGAATCTCTGACAGGTCCTTCAGTAAAGACAGAAAAAGCACCTCTTTTTTCTCAATGTTTTGCAAACCTATTTGACCCCAGAACCCTTTTTCGTGTGTACCCAGTAACAACCCACAGAACTAGTATTCTGAAAATATTCCTTGGAATGTATTACCTTTAACAAATATTTCTATAGCTATCAGTATAGTCTTGTTGCTTTTAAGCCTAGTTATCTCCAGTCGTTTCAAGGGTGTTATGAAAAATTCTTTACACATATATGTTTTTATGTAATACACACTCAAACATACATACATATCATTTTAAAGAGGTGAGGGTCACTAATCCAGATAATTTTTAAGTTGCTCAGTGATTCACATCCTCTTTGAATTTTACTTATAATCACATACACACATTGCTACTTATATAAATTGTTCTTATATAATCATGATAATGACTCAAGTTTCTGTAGCAGGGGAAGAACTCTTTGTCAGTTAAAGCTGTTAATACATGAAAACATTCATTCAGCCTAGTTCCTTGTTATAAGATATAACAAATAGGATATTCAAATATTTTCCCTTTATGAAGATACCAGTCATCCTTTCCTTAAACTAGAATTAGGGGAAGTGTATTTTTTCTATTTCATTGAAGTTCTTGGAAGTCATATTTATTATAAGTATTTTTGGGGTATCTACTATATGCCTAACTAGTCCTGTTATAGGCTTAATGGAAACTATAGTAAAGAAATTAATTCATGGGTCAGGTTCATAAAGAGTTTATAATAATTTTAGTTAAGAGTTGGGAAACAAAGGGAGAACAATGCAAGAGAGTTTGTGTTAAGTGCCAAATCATATCAAGTGCTAGAGCCAGGATATATCTTTAATTCTTGTTGTCCCAGTCCCTGTATGATGCTGCTTATAAGTGTAGGGTTAAAATTGAAATCTTAGTAGCAATAAAATGTAATGGGGGAGGAGTCGGAATGTAGAGATGAAAAATACCGAATGTAATGGCTTCTCTTTTCTCTTGTGGAATTGCATCCCAACCAGAATAGTGCCTTAGAATGGATGTTCCCAACTGCTCTGTATCTATGCAATATTTTAATAAAGTGGAAATATATATGCTTTTTTCTGCTTCAATCGCACTGTTTGCACAACTTAGAGCTGCTTCCATGAGCAGTGGCAATAGCACCACAATTGACTCCTGCCCCCAGCCTAAGCTGGAATCACTTTACTCTCTGTAACCATGGTGCTGGGTTTATGCATCATTTTTAATACAGTCATTTTTAGCTAATAGGATTAGTTGCAATCATAATATGAGCTGCATCCTCCCCCTCATCTATATCATAAACACACATGACTGGATTTTACAAGGTAGACAACATTCATTATTCATTTCTTTGTTACAGTGCCCTGTATATAATAAGCACTAATAAATATTTGTGTCAGTGAATCAAGAAATATGTGAAATAGTTCTTGGAAAAAGACTATAGTTAGAACATTGTGTGAATGTGCCTAATTATACTTCAAAAAGACATAAGGGCAAAGTACAATGCCTACCTCCTAAATACTATGAAGGGCAAAAACAGTACCCACCTTGTAAGAACTATAAAGATTAAGTGAAATATATTTTGTTCAGTCCCTACACAGTATAAGCTTTCAATAAATATCCATTCCAGCATGTTGTATTTTAATCCTTAAATGCTTATGGATTTTCCTCTAAATATGTCTTTGGTCACATCCCACAGTTTTTATATATGTTTGCATTAATCAGGATTCTCCAGACAAATAGAACCAATATATATATTCTATTACAAACTGGAGAAAAAGGAAAGCCAATAGTATACTTCAGTCTGAATCCAAAGACCCGAGAACCAGGGGAGCTGGTATTATAGTAGAACTCTTTGTCTGGGACCAAAGGCCTGAGACCTGGGAGGCCATGGATATAAGTCCTGAAATCCCAAAGCCTGAGAACCAGGAACTCACATGTCTAAGGGCAAGAAAAGACAAAGTTCCTAGCACAAGAAGAGTGGGAATTAATTAATTTTTCCTCTGCTTTTTTATTCTATTCAGGCCTTCAGAGATTGGATGATGCCCACGTACATTGCTGAGGGCAGATCTCTATACTCAGTCTACTGAGTCGAATGCTATTTTTTTCTGGAAACACCCTCACAGACACATCTAGTAATATTTTACCAGCTATCTGGGATTTTCTTAGCCCAGTCAAGTTGGTATGTAAAATTAACCATCACAATGTCATTATTGATCATTTCAAAATTGTTTGTTACTACAGTTTACATTAATACTTCCTCTTTAACCCGAGCTATACAATATTGCCATTTTCTTCTTAATTTTTGTTTTTGCTGCATTGTGATTAGAAAATGAGGTTCATTCCAGTTTTGCTTCTAAAGTTCATTTAGTTTAAGACATATATTTGATAAAATTTGGTAAGTATCCTAAAGACCTTAGAAAATAAAGATTATAAGGCACAAATTTAGAATACAGTCTTGGACCTCTCAATTACTTTAATGTCTTTAGGAGTATCCTTGGTGCTTGTGAAGTGGCAGTGACACAGAGTAGATTGCTTTGCTCCCCATTCTGAATGCCTGCATTCTTGTAGTCTCCATTTCCTTTTGAAGATTATTTTGGACACATTTTATGGATGTCTTATAGCAGTTGTTAATAACTGCCCAACTATCAAAGTTGGCAGTAAGGAAGAAAAAAATGGCACAGATGATAGAGGCTCTGTTCATCCCTCTGGTGACCAAATCAAAGTTATGACAGAAACAAGGAGAAAACAGTAAGGAAAATCACCTGGGATCTAGATGAACAAGCCATACAACTAGGGAGAAATCTAAGAAATCACCCTGCAACAGGAAGAGGTAGGATGGTGCAAGGACGCGAGGCTGACCGGTCCGAGTGGCTAAGTGGAATAGAGGTCATAGTAGTGGCTGCCGGCAGTTGCACATGCCTCTTAAAGGGGCCGTGTCTGCGAGCAGACTTTCACGGTGACAGGCCTGATCGCTCTGAGCACCAGTGCCAGTTTGGCTGCGCAGAGGGCACCAGGGGTTTACAAGCAGACACTGAGTAGTTGGCTTGAGAGCCAAGGCGAGACTCTCTCTGTACAGAAGTGCCGGCGGTATCCATTGTTCCTCCACTGAGCCCTCCCTCCTCCCAGTGCACAGACGCAATGCCACCATAGCAGAGACATCATCAAACTGGATAACAGGTTGATCCACCCAGAGGATTCCCTGAAACTCTCCACCTCCCCCAACTCGTGGCCCCATCCAAGCCACATCCAGGTGTGTCCTCGCTAAGGTGCCTCTTCCTGAGCAGCGCCTAGACTCACACTGGTGGCAGCTGGCATCGGTTTTTGGTGTGGTCTTTTGAGGCAACTATAAGCACAGCATCTGTGGATTGCTTGCTGAATCTTAACAGGCGGCCCCAGAGGGGCACAGGCTGGGGCTAAACTTGGCCTGAAGCTGAAAACCTCTCAGGACTGTGTCACCGGCAACCGACTTCACAAAACCACGCTAATAAGACTGGGAGACTTAGGAGCTTTGCTTAGTACATAGAACCTAGAGGAGCACAGGCTGGGGCTAAATTTGGCCTGCAGCTGAACCCCTCTCAGGACTGTGCTACTGGACACGTAGTACAGAAATCCACACTAATAAGACCAGGAGACTTAGGAGCTTTGCTTGGTACATAGAAACAGACACAGAAAGGCAGCTAAAATGGGAAGACAAAGAAGCAGAAACCATATAAGAGAACAGAACAGAGATCTAGAAATAATGGAGTCAAGCAATCTAACAGATGCAGAGTTCAAAACGCTGGTTATAAAGATGCTCAATGAACTTATGAGAAGGGTAGGTGAATTTAGAGAGAACTTCAACAAAGAGATAAAAAACAAAAATGGAAATGAAAATTATAAAAGGGAACCAGTCAGAAATTAACACATCTGACATGAGAAGTACATTAAATGGAATAAACAAAGTGAATAAAGAAGAGGATCAAATGACCTATACAGAGGATGGGAAAGCCAAGGACACTCAATCAGAATGGCAAAAAAAAAAAGGAAGAAGAAGCCAAGACTATAATGATGATTTAAGCAGCCTATGGGACACTATTAAGTGTAAAAATATTTATGTCATAGGGGTACTGGGGAAAAAACCAAGACATTGAAGAGCTATTTGAAGAAATAATGATAGAAAACTTCCCCTACCTAGTGAAGAAAATAGACATAAAGCCCCAGGAAGCTGAGTCCCCAAAACCAGGAACCCAAAGAGGTATAATTAAAATGCCAAAGGTTAAATACAAAGAAAGAATATTAAAAGCAGCAAGAGAAAACAAATAATTACTTATAAGAGAACACCCATAAGACTGGCAGCTAATTTCTTAAAAGAAACTCTGCAGCACAGAAGGACTTGGCACAAAATATTCGACAGTATGAAGACTCAGGGTATATAACCAAGAATAATTTTTCCAGTAAAGCTGTCATTTATAGTTGAAGGACAGATAAAGAGATTCTCAGACAAAAATAAGCTAAAGGAATTTATCATAACCAAGCCAGTATTACAGGAAATGCTGGAGGGACTTCTTTAAGAAGAAAAAAACATGTATCAAAAACAGAAAAGAATAAAGAATAGCAATAACTACATTCCTGTCAACAAGTACCTCAAATGGAAAAGAATTAAGTGTTCCAACCAAAAGATAGAGTGGCTGAATGGATAAGAAATCAAGACCCCTACATATACTGCCTACAAGAGACTCACTTCAGAGTAAAAGACACACACACACTAAAAGGAAGGGGATGGAAAAAGAATTTACCTTGGTGGACCTAAATGGTATTACAGTGAATGAAATGGGTTGGGTAGAGAAAGACAAATATTGCGTGATTTCATGTACATGTGGAATCTAAAGAACAGAATCAGTAAGAACAAAAGTGGAAATAAACTCATAGATACAGAGAATATTTAGAGGGATACTAGATTTAGGGGGAACAAAAAAAACAGGCAAAGGGATTAAGAGGTACAAATGGATAGTTGCAGAAAAGACATGGAGATGTAGAGTGTAGCATGGAGAAGATGGTTAATAATGTAATAAATATGTAAGGGGGAAGAGGAGTGCTAGAGTTAGTGGGGTGATCACTTTGTGAGTTATGTGGATCTCTGATCACTATGCTATACAGCCAAAACTGGTATATTATTGTATGCCAATAATAATTGGGGAAAAAAAACCTCATTGAATTGTACAGTGTAAATACAAGCGACTAATTGTCTATTATATTTCTATAAAAATGGGAAAAAAATAGTTGGCAGTAAAGCAGGAATCTAAAGGACCTAGGAGAGACCTAGCTTCTGCACACCTGGCTGAGAAAGCTCTCTTGGGATTCCATATTGTTCTTCTTCCTGAAAGCAGAGAGAACCTGCCATGGATACTTTGAAGTTTTTGTAGCAGTGGTTCTGAATCAAAAGGGATTGTTTTATAGTGTGCTGAGGAAGTTGTCTAGGCTAAAGTCAAGGTAATCAGGGAAGATACAGGTGAATCAACCCCCAAGTGGCTCACCGTCAGTCACCATGACATTCTGAAGGGAAATATTATGAGCACCTCCAGGAAACAGCATGACCTTTCTTCCTGAAACCTTCACTCATTTCTAGACTATTCATATGAGCTGAATGTTCTTATAAAAAACCAAAGCCCACACTTAAGACTTGAGCAGCCTCTGCTTCTTTTCTAGTTTTCTGCAACAGATATGGAATTGATGAGAATGCAGCTTATCTCTTAGTCTCTCCTTAATATTAGTAATCTGTTTACTCAGCCCCCCGATTCCGGAATTTTAACTACTGGGATTGGGAGTGGTGGGTAGATTCTTTTCTCACCAGAATGATGTATAAGTTAGTCTCTATCCAGCCTTCTCCAACTTCAATTGTCAGATAGGACTTCTCAGACGTCTAACAATGCCTGAGTTCACATTTTTAAGAGTCCAAAGATCTTAAAATGTATCTTTCTTCTGAATGAGTGAAACCCATCTCAATCCCCAACGGACGTGATACACTGATTTTCAAAAACAAAATTTTATCTCCAATGATTACTTGGAAACCTGATTCATATATTAGAGAACCAGTTTACATTGAAAACATCTATAACTACTGAGTCACTGAAGAATTCCTCTAGATTTTTATTTGAAATAAACAATGAGTAGTCCATGTTGACTATATGCAATCTCTTACTGCTGCACTCAGAATTTCCTTTCGGCAGGACAATGATGGATTCTATACATGATCCTCCCTCTCCTGGATACTCCTACCACTGTCTTCACCTTTCAATATGGCCTGCATTTCAAAATGTTGTGTGCTGAAGGGAAGAATGTCCAGGATGAATAATACTCTGTACTTCATGCCAGACTATTATATCCCTTAAACTACTTGCTTCTTCATACCCCCTTTCAAATACCTCTCAGTCTTACCAAAGCCCCTGCTCTGACTCCTACAGAAACTGACCCAGATTTCACACTTCCAAAAAAATCAAAAGTGTGAAAAAGAGAAATCGAACCATCCCTCTAAATGCAGCTTTGGCCTTATCCTTCAACTGCTTCAGCTGTTGAAGAATTATAGAAGTTGAATCTTCCTATTGTGTCCCGCAACACCTTGCATGAGTGTGATAAATTCAAACCCAGATGTTTCCTCTATCTACCTGAGCAATCTTCAGGTTCCATGAAGACCTCCTTTCTGATGCACTGAGTTCTGAACAATTGAATCTCCAAGCTTTGGAGTCTTGTTTCCCCTCAGAGGGCATTATCTTATCTTTTCCACACTACTACATTCCGATTCACCTCTTTAAAGGCCCCTGAGATTAAGAGTATCAACAAACTATTGGATTAATACAGCTCTCCCAGTACCCCATACACAAGGAGAGGGGTCACCTATATTGTTAACAGTAAGACTGAAAACTTAGTTCTTCCATATGATACCAGAAAGCCTCTTAGTACAAGTCACAGTAAAGGTGCATGTTGCTACAGGATTTAGCAGCTTAACATCTTTAATATGGAGAAGCTGATCTGCCCTCAAGAAAACAGCTCACTTTCACCTGATCTGGGAGAATGCTGAACATTCATTTGCATCTACAGATGACTATTAGGATTTGAAGTTCACCAGCTTGGAAAAGGGTATGTTTCACTGTAAGACACAGCATTAAGCTGGACTTGGGATAAGTTTAAAAGTGAAATAAGTATGAAGATGTTCAGTATAATAAGTTTAAAGTTTATTATGAGACAAGAATGATGATAATACTTGGAAGTGTTAGTGGTCAGGATGTTATTGAACTTAAGGGGTTCACTGCTTGAGATGTTCTATTCAAGAATGAGACATAGTTGTGGTTGTCATTAGGTAGTTTTATTTACTTGCAACAAATAAAAGAGACAGGAGATTGACATCCAAAGCTCTGTCTCCAGGAAAGGAGGCTTAGACACTGCCTTTATACAGTATTTGGTTATTTACATGTTTGTTTCTTCTTTGACAAAAATTATCTGCTTGCAATTCCAGTTAAGCTCATCTGGTTGCAGCGGCATCTGCAAAATACTGTGCTACATTTTAGCATTCAGCAAGCATAGCATTTAGTAAGAACTGTCCAGATTTTGAGACCTTTGTCCTATCTAACGAGGAGATAAAAAACATTAAGACAAAGACTCAAATAATGTTAATGTCCAGTGTGTGACAACAGCATAAAAAATGACTGCTACAGGTCCTGACTAGGTAGAAGCAGGGCTGCGCATCAGAACTGACTGGAGGCCACCTGTGCAGTGTTGCTGGGCAGTGACACTGCTCCTAGTGGGCAGTGGGTTCATCACCCCCAACATCTCCTCTCTGTAATCAGTGAGGTGGTCCACTACAGAAAACCCATCATGGCAGGATAAATGAAGAAGGGTACTGGTAAGGAGCAAAGCACTGATTACAAATGTCTTAATAATGAGCAAATGTGCAGGAGAAAAAAAAAACATATTAAGCCAAATGACCATGGAAACAATTGAGTCCCAGCAAGATGGAACAGATTCTGTGTAACATTCTGTGACAGAGAGTGAATCTTCTCATACGCAGACTGATCAGAATTCAATCTCTGCTTTAGCTCAGGTTTCTGTAGCTAGATCAGATACCAGAAGTAGCTTCCTAGCTATAAATCCAGTGCAGCTGCTCTCAGGCCAAACTGTACATGTTTAGGGAGTAATTGAGACACCGCGGCCATTGGTTATTCAGTTGCCACAGCTACGAATTGTTCAGGTAAAAGAAATTGGAGAGACAAATGAATCTACAGAATCAGAAGGTATAATCAAATCTCATAAACATAGAGAAATAAACCCTTTCACGAATACCCTTTATAGAAGAATACTGAGTGAACTTTCCTCTGATGTCCCTGGTATTTCCAAAATTGAAGGAGAAAATTCAGAGGAATGAAGAATGCCACCTAATATTGACACCATGGCTGTACTGACTAGCATAGGGCATGACGGTATGTATGCTTCAGTAAGATATGATATGGTGCTAGCCTTAAGTCTTCTCTAGTTACAATAAAGCAACACAGGTTTTGACATTACATTGTTCCATTTAAAATTGCATCATTAATACCTAACCTGTGTATTATAAAATGAAAAGTAAATTTTTTGTTAAAGTGGGAAATTTGTACAAATAGCTGTCATATACTTTTGAAAAGTAAACATTTTGTTACTGAATATAGAAGGAAATTTGGGGTGAAAATAAACAAGGAACTTTTTTTTATTTATATGTTTATATTTATCTCCTGTAACAGTTTAAAATTTGTTTGTTGTTGTTTTTATGATACATGCAAACATAAGATGCAAATGCCTGTTTCATTCTTGTTGGCTTTTATTACCAAAAATTATATATCATACTTACCAATCTAAAAGAAGTACATTTGTTTTCTAAATTGTGTCTTAAATGTAATTCTGTTTTCACTACTCTCAAATCGTGCTGCAGTTTTTTCCTAAAAGAGAATGGGAAAATTATTTTTTTTACTATAGCAACTGGAGAGATCATTTTATTTAAAATAGTAACCGCCAAACAGAAACAGTCACATTTACTTTTTAAAATCACATGAATTATATTAAGGTTCAGAGTAAGACAACAAGGATAGATAACACTTGGAATAAAGTTAGAGTTCAGTGTTTGTAACAAACATAAAGATGACCACCAGAATAGAGTTAAGATTCAATTTGAAACCACAAACATAAAGAGGACCACTTATTCAGTGTGAGACACCAACATGAAGATGACCCCTGGAATAAGGCTGTTCTCGGTATGAGAAACAACCCTGAAGATGACTGCTGAAATGAGGTTAAGGTTCACTGGGCAACACAAGCAATTAGATAGATGGCTGCTAGGATAAGATTATGTTTCACTTTAACACAACAAGCATAACAATGAATGCCAGGGTGGAATGCCAGCGTGAGACAAAAAACATCAAGCTGACTGCTAGATGAGGTTAGGTTTCGTGTGCAACAAGAAGAAAGAAGATCACTGGGGGAATAAGTTTAAAATTCGGTTTGACACAATAAACATGAACATGACTGCTGGAATAAGGTAAAGGCTTAGAGTGTGACAGAAGGTCACTGAAGGAAGAGGATTACATTCAATGTAACACAACAACCAAGACAATGACTGATGGATTATGGTTAAGGATCGGAGTGAGACAATAGTGTGAAGATGATGACTGGAATAAGGTTAAGATTTAATGTGAGACAATAAGCATGATAATACTGCTGGAATAAGACTAATGTTCCGTGTCAGATAATAACTATGAGGATGACCACTGGAATAACTTTGTTCAGTGTATGACAACAAGCATGATGATGAGTGCTACAAAAGGGCAATTATTCAGTGTGAGACAACAGGCACGAATATGACTACTTCAAATAATTACACTGCAGTTTGAGACAAGCAAGGATATGACCACTACAATAAAGTTAAGAAACAGGGTCTCTACCGTAAAGCAAGTCAGCAGTACCCAGGAGTGACTCAGCCACTGCTGGTGATCCCTGTCTCTAGAGACCCAGGGAAGGGGTTTCAACACCATTTTTAATAATGGCACAGGGGACAAGAGACGGGGGCTGCCCTCTGCCTAATCTCCCTCTCCTCATACTACATAGAGAGGCACTTAATCATCTGGCTGGTCTTGGCAATTAGTTCTGGTTCCACTCTCATCATGTTCAAAAGCTGACCAGTACTGGATTTTTTCCATCAACAGGGCCTGAAATAGATGACTGTTGTGCATGCTATGCACATATGATTATCCCTACATGTTATGTGCCCTAGAAGGCTGACACTTATAGACTGTATTACCTGGGCCCCCTTGCCCTCTGGCTAGTAGTTGTGTTTGGCCAATGGTAAGCAATTCATGAAATCCAAGGTGGGAGGAGAGAGGCCAAGGTGTTTACTCCTAACCACAACCCTGACTTATCATTATGTCTCTGGCAGTGCCTGTGTTCCTCTACAATTGTAGTTCCTAGGAAGTGGCCCTTCCTCCATGAATTTGTACTAACAGAAAGTAAATCAGTGGTTGCTTAGGTGTAAAGCAGCAGTCCCCAACCTTTTTGGCACCAGGGACTGGTGCTCCTATGAGAATCTAATGCCTGATGACCTAAGGTGGAGCTGAGGCAGTGATGCTAGCGCTGGGGAGTCGCTGCAAATACAGGGGAAGCTTTGCTTGCTCACCCTCTGCTCACCTCCTCTGTGGCCCGGTTCCTAACAGGCCAGAGAATGGTATTGGTCTGCAGCCCGAGGGTTGGGGACTCCTACTGTAGAAGACAGGAAAGGATGGGAGGAAGAAATTAGAAAGAGGCCTGAGGAGACTTGAGGGTGATGGATGTATTCATCTGATCACACCGATGGTTTCGAGAGGGTATACCTATGTCAAAACTTATTAAATTATACACCTTAAATATGCTCCATGTATTGTACAACACTTATGTCACAATAAAGGTGTCTAAAAAGGAAATGAACATTGTCTTTTATTTCATGCCATACACAAAATTTTTTTTTGGCTAGAGCAGGAAAGTTTTCTCTCAGCACACGGATGCTTCCTGAAGCTCCACTCTCCTACTCCCCTGCATTGTGAGCCACAAGCCGCCACTCTGGCCCAGGAGAGGAAAACTAAAAATTATTTTGAAATGAGTAACAGATCAAAATGCAAAACTAAAACTATAAGACTTGTAAAATAAAGCATAGGAGAAGATGTTGTTTACTTTGGGACAGACACAGATTTTCTACATGGGACCAAAAACCATGAACCACAAAGAAAATACTGATAAACTTCATCAAAACTAAAAACTTCCGGTCTTTGAAATTTGCATTGTGAAAATTAAAAGACAAGTCACAGACCGGGAGAAAATATTTACAAGACATATATCCCACAGAAGCTTGGTATCTGAAATATGTAAAGACCTCTTACAACTGTTGGGGATAGTGAAAATTTACCCACTCTCTCCTTCTTTAGTTCTTACAGCTGGACTAGTAATAAAATAATAAAATTAGATCAACAGGAGGAAAATCAATTTAATATGTAAGCATGGGAAAATTACAATATGATGATGCTCAAAATATAAAATGAGGCTCAAATAAATGATGGAACCAGGTAACTTTTTATACTTTTTAGACAAAGAAACAATAAAAATGTGAGAAATTGACAGAACAAAGAAAGTCAGTGCTCATTAGAAAGGACTCTAAGCAAGGTTTGGGTATTCATTAATGAGGAATTTAAACAAAGACATTCTCAGATGAAGGCAATCTAAGAGAATTGGTAGCCAGCAGACCTACCCTTAAAGAATGGCTAAAGGAAATTCTCTAACCGGAAAGGAAATTATAACACAAGGAGGATGAGACTTTAGGAAGGAAGACAGATCGATGGAGTGAGTAAAATCAGGGTAAGTATAATAGAATAATCATCTCCTCATGAGTTTTTAAGGTCATGTTCTATGGTTAAAGCAAAAACTATAACATCATCTGATGTGGGTTCAGTGTACATAGAGGAAATACTTAAACTATATTTAAAAGAGAGGAGTACAAAGGGAAGTAAAGTTTCTCTACTTCATTCAAAGAGGTTTAAGTGCTGACACCAATAAACTGTGATATGTACACATGTATATTGCATTTTAAAAACTACAAAATAAATAAGACTATAGAATGAAATAAAATGATAAAAAGCTATACAAAGAGCTATATTCTAAAACATTATAAATAAGTAAAAATAGAATTTCCAAAAAATGCTCAAATATCCTATTGGAATGCAAGAAAAGGAAAACAGTAATGAGAAATAAAATAAACAAAAAAGACACAATTAAATGGCTGACTTATAAATAACAATTAAAAGACAGAAATTGGCAGAGTAGATTTTTACAAAACATCATCCATCTCTATACTACCTAAAAGAACCTCACTTCAAATTTTTCTGTGATTTTAAAGATTTATTCATTTTAAAGCATAGTTTTATGTTTTGTATAATAGCTTTTATATAAAAACATGTTTTCCAAATAAATTACAAAATAAAATTACTTAATTTTATAATGAACATAAATATTAGTGAACTTGGAAGCAAAGGAGTTTGGAATTGTAAAGCCTCTTTCAGGTCATCTAGTTTAATGGCCCCATCATGGAAAACCTCATTTAACAATATCACCAACCAATAATTAATTTCCACGTGGTGCTAGGACATTTGAAATGACAGGAGCCTCATTGCTTCTCAAGGATGCCCATTCCTTATGTTGGCCAAGGAAAGTTTCAGCTGACTGGCCTAATTCTAAAACATGGAATTATACCATAGTAGTTTAATCCCTCTCAAGCACAGCAGACCTTCAAGTATTTGGAGGAGATTTTGTATCTCTTTTATAAGTATTTGCTTTTTAAACTACAAACATTTCAATCATTCATCACAAGGTGTGGATTCAGTTCTTTCATTACCCACATCACCTTCCTCTGGAATCACTCCAGAGGAATGCTCTTCTTGAAGTCATAAAACAAATCTAAAAATATATAAAAGAATTGAAAGCATACAGAGTTCGATTTCTGACCACAATGGGATCAAACTAGAAATTAATAATAGAAAGATAACAAGAAAATCTCCAAATGTGTGGAAAATAACACACTTCTAATTAATTTATATAACTTCTACATAGTAACAAGCACACAAACTCAAATTAAAAACACAGTATGACTTATAATTGCTTTAAAGAAAATGAGGTAGATAGGGTAAAGGGGGTCAAATATGTGGTGACAGAAAGAAATCTAACTGTGGGAGGTAAACACACAGTGTAAATACGCCTTACTGTTAAAGTGAACAGCTGAAACTTATTGGATTTTGTTAACCAGTGTCACCATAAAAAAATTAATTTAGAAAAACAAAATGAATACTTAGGAATACATTTAGTAAACATGTACAGGGTTTGAATGCAAAAATTTATACAAATTTTGATGAAAGAAATCAATGATCTAAATATATAACTAAAGAGATATACTATCTTAATATATTGGAAAACTAAACATAGAAATGACACCCCAAAGTGGTCTGTAAGTTTCCACTATTTCTAGCAAGGATTTTGTACCCATAGACAAACTTATTCTGAAGTAGCTAAAAAAAAAAAATGTTAAAAAACAAAAAGTGGGAGGAATCACTCTACCCAATATGAAAACATACTACATAGCTACAGTAATCATTAGAGAGTTGTATTATAGGTCAATGCAACAAAATAGACTCACGGAAATATGTTCAAGTATGACAAAGATGAAGAAGAAATTCAATGGAGGAAGGATAGCCTTTTTAACAAATTGTGCTCTAGCAATTGGACATTCATAGTCAAAAATTGAACCTGGACTTAAACCTCCAACATTACAGAAAAATTAACTCAAAATAGACCACACACTTCAATGTGAAATTAACATTTAAAATTTTTAAAAGAAAACATAGGAAAAAAATCTAAGGCTTGGTAAAAAGAGCTTATGTATGATACCAAAACCATGATCCATAAATTGAGCTTCATCAAAATTAAAAACTTATGCTCTGAGAAAGCCCTTGTTAACAGAATGAAAAGACTGGGAGTAAAATATTTGCAAACCACATATCTGACAAAAGGTTCATATCTAGAATATATAAAGACTCACAAAACTTAATAATACAAAGCAGTTCAATTAGAAAATGATAAAAGGCATTTCACTGAAGAGGATATATAGATAGAAAATAAGCACATAAAAAAGATTTTCCCTCTCATTACCATTAGGGAAATACAAATTAAAACCACAATGAGATATCACTAGATACCCATCATAATGGCTAAAATAAAAAAAAAAAAATAGTGATAACACCAAATGATGATGAGGATGCAGAGAAACTAGATATATTCATAAATTGCTGATGGGAATGTAAAATGTTACAGCCACTCTGGAAAAGAGTTTGTCAGAGTCTTAAAAAAACAAAATATGCAATTACCATACAACCCAGCAATAGTACTCTTAGGCATTTATCCCAGATAAATAGAATTTTTTTTTTGTCCATACCATAACCTATAAACTAATAGTTTAATTAGTTTAATCCCCAATAGCCAAAAAGTAAAAACAATCCTGATATCCTTCATCCCCAATAGCCAAAAAGTAAAAACAATCCTGATATCCTTCATGGGTGAATGGTACACAAACTATGGTACAACCATATTAAGGAGTACTACTCAGCAGTGAAAAGAAATGAACTATTAATACTTGACATTCCCAACCACTTGGATGACTCTCCAGAGAATAATTCTGAGTGGAAAAAAAAAGCCAATGCAAACAGGATACAGACTGAATGATTCCATTTCTATAACATTCTTGAAAAGACAAAATTAGAGAAATAGACAACAGATCAGTGGTTGCCAGGCATTAAGGAAGGAGAACGGGATGGAAATAGGTGTGGTCATAAAAAGGCAACAAGAGGGATCCTTATAGTGATGGAACTCTTCTGTATTTTGACTGTGGTGGTGGATGCATGAACTTACCCATGTGATAAAAATCGCATATAACTAAACACAGACACACACACAAGAATAAGTAAATTGGGGAAATCTGAACAAACTAGATAGATTATGTCAATATCCTGATTTTGATATTATACTATAGTTTTGAAAGATGCTGCCACTGTGGGAAACTGGGTAAAAAATACATTGGATCGCTCTGTATTTTTTTTCTCACAACCATATATAAATCTACAATTATCGCAAAATAAAAAATTTGATTAAAAATTAATTGCAGTTCTATATACTAACAATGAACATGTGAAAACCAAAATTAAACACACAGTATCATGTACAGCCACTCCAAAGAAAATGAAATAGATACAACTCTAACGAAATATGTACAGGATGACTGAGTGAGAACAAAAAGGTAGCCAAAAAGAGTTATTTTGCAGTGATGGACTATTTTTGTGTCATAATTATATTGATTGTTTCACAAATCCTGACATGGGAAAAAATTGCTAGAGCTATACATGTGCACACACAAATTAATACAGGTTAGAAAAATGGTGAATGCTGAATTAGGCCTGTTGTCTAGTTAACAGCAATGTACCAATGTCAGTTTCCTGGTTCTGGTATTATACTGCATCCATAGAAAATACCACCATTGGGGAAGCTGGGTGAAAGACACAAGGTCTTTTTTGTACTATTTTTGTAACTTCCTGTGAGTCTATAATTATTTCTAAACAAAATGTTAAAAATAAATGAGACGAGGCCAGGAGAGGTTTCAGAAATGATTGGAGGAAATAGGCTCAGCAAATGAATGAGGCTAGATCCAGTCTGGAACAAAGGGTTTTGATGTAGCTTATGTCTATATTTCTGTGGCCACTTTCTCATTGTATCACACATGTAATACTTATATACATATGGACACGCACACATAAAAATAATGAGTAAGTCTACGGCTATGCCACCCGGAACAAGCCCAATCCCATCTGATCTCAGAAGCTAAGCAGGGTGGGGCCTGGTTAGTACTTGGATGGGAGACCACCTAGGAAGACAAGGTGCTGTAGGCATAAAAAAAATAAGGGATTGTAAGATGACAAGGTCCTTGCAATCTGTGAAATTAACCAAGGGTTGCCTCACCTAAAAAAAATAAAAATAAAAAAATAATAATGAGTAAAAAGTGTTAAATTGTCCTTTCTACTGCCTTAGTAAGTAAGAAGTAAACAATGTTGAGTAATTTGACATATCTGCCCTGGTATTTTTTATGCATTCATAAACATGCATGGTAATGTTCTCAATAAAATCATGATGCCACACAATAAACTCGCTTTTTTTTTCCTTGACCATGAAGGTATGACAATTGCTCAATCAGTGAATACGAATCAGATGGGTTCCTTAAACAGTTAAACGATGCCATAAGGATGTTTACGTGTGCGGTGAACATGCATTTCGAGAGGGCCTTAACACTCAAGCTAGCTCTCATAAAAATTGGGAGTTGTGAATCCACTTCTTGCAAACAGATTTTTAAAAGTCATGACTCTAATGAAGCATGAACATTTCAATAGTCTTGAAAACATGATATAGTTTGGGTTTGATTTGATTTAGAATAAAGATTTGATGAAAGCACGATAGGGCTTTTAATCCCACCAGCAAGAAAAAGGCCATGAACAAGGACAAATGAAATCCTGAAAAGACCTTCTGCAGTATCCAGGGCAAAGATGGACTAAGAGAAGGGCTTAGAAATCACTACGGGTTAAAAGGTAAGAGAATTGGGCAATTCACGAATAAATACACATGACAAGCAAATATACCAGAAAGGAAAATAAAAAAGTGTGTGTGGGTTTGGTGGAACTCCGTAGTGCATTGGCATCAGAGAAATGCGAATTAAAGAAAGGTACAATGGGTTGGCTGGCAGAATTTTCTGTGGAGGCAGTGGGATATGGTGTGAACTGGCGGAGAATTCCAAGTGGGCCTTCTGTACAGAATTAGCATACCGGTCCAAACTTTCTGCTCTGCACGCCCCTCTAGGGCATTCCACAAAAGCAATCCCTGGGGTGCACCAACTTAAATAGGCTCAGACCTCCCGCTCTGCTCTGAGGAGCATGGGCTTACCAACTGAGCAATGTCGTGAGCAGAGCTATGCCTGTGGCGGTAGTTCAGTGGCTCCCGCCAAGGGCTGAGGTTATGGCAGGGGCGGAGCTACACTGGCGGCCGCTGCTCAGGGAACCGGCGTGGGGGCGGGGCTGTTCGTAGGTCGTGGAGAAGGGGCAGTGGCTGCGGCGGCGGTGGCCTGAGCCCAGCCAGGGGGGGGGCCGGGACCTAGGGGGGCGGCGC
>NW_006440152.1:427957-433706 GCF_000325575.1 Pteropus alecto | reverse complement strand
CGGCGGCGGCGGCGGCCCTGTCCGGCCTGGCAGTGCGGCTGTCGCGCTCGGCTGCGACCCGCGGCTCCTACCACGCCTTCTGCAAGGGGCTTACGCGCACACTGCTCACCTTCTTCGACCTGGCCTGGCGGCTGCGCATAAACTTCCCCTACTTCTACGTCGTGGCCTCGGTGATGCTCAACGTCCGCCTGCAGGTGCGGATCGAGTGAGCGCCCGTGGCCACAGATCGAAGTGATCACTTCATAAGTTATACAGATGTCTAATCACTGTGTTGTACATCTGAAACTAATATAATATTGTATGTCAATTCTAATTAAAATATATATATTAAAAATAATAAATTTAAAAAAATGAACCTCCGCGGGAGGACGCCGGCCACCGAGCCACCGAGCCCACCGAGCCCCGGACCCAGCCGTGACCCACACACACGCGTCGCGGCCGGTGCCGGATTGCACGGGAACTCACAAAACGGGTCCTTTCCCTCGAGCTCGAGGAAATTATCTGAGTGTGGCCGACCTGTTGCCTCACCTTGGCCGAAAGGGGAAACCAGAAAGAAGAAATTGTGCTGCAGGCACTTGCTCTGACTGGGCCTGACCGAAAAGGTAGGCGGCCGAAGGTTGGACCTGTGGGCTGGAGAGGGGCGGATGCCGTGACATCTAGACGTCCAGACTCCTTGGGGGTTTCGGGGAAATATGGAAGGTACCCGAGGAAGCCAGTGCAGAGAGCTGCAGAGCCGAGCAGAGGCAGGCACAGCCTCCGCAGGCTCTCCGAGCCCCTTGTCACAATTCCAAGATGGGGATGAGGGACGGCGGTGGCTTGTGCATCGTGCATATCAGAGGTTCAGCCCATCACCAACAGAGACCAGGGCGTCCCGCCTGCCCACGACCCAGTCCCCGCCCCTCTTTCCCCAGAGGCCGCGATGGAGTCACCTGAGCCAGAGGAAATGGGAGGGAATGGGCTGGGGTGGCCCCCGGGGAGGCCCTAGAAGAGAAAAGATGCTGCCAGCCTTCTCTACCCCCTGGGTAGGAAGCCATAAAGGATGGTTGTGTTCTTGGCCAAACCGCAGGTCTGTCTCCTTCTCAGCTCTCAGGCCCCTGGGCTCTCTGCAGCTCCCTACACCCTGTCTTCCCGGCTGGAGGGTGGGGGCTTCTGTCTGCCTGCCCCTGCTGCCCCTTTTGCCCTCTTTTCTCTCTGAGGGCATCCTCCCAAGCTCTGCATGGGAGACAGGGGAGAAGAGGAAAGACACCTTCGTCCCTACCCACACCCCCACAGTTTTGCTCTTACCCCATCTCCGCCATGCTCCCTCCAGCCCTCCCGGTGCCACAGAATGCCATCCTCCAGCACTCACGGCCTCCAGCAGCCCCTTGTGGACCCAAAGAATCTGGAAAATGGCGATTTCCTTGAGCAGAGAGCAGCTCTTGGGCTTGGGTGGAGAGAGCAGATGCGGTAGGGACTTGTAGAGGAGGCGATACTTGGGGAACTGGGAACTCTTTGGGTGGGGAGGCAACTCTCAAGTCTCCATTTCTTTTTTTCTTCCAGGGACTGGTGTTTGTATGTGGTTACTCTCTCCTTCTCTGGCCTCAAGAGTCAGATTCGTGCCCACGGGCACCCCTGGCCCAAGAGCTTCCCGGGAGCAACTGAGCGAACGGCCTGACCAAGGAGGAGATGAGTGGTCTTCCAGGCAGCTACACCGAAGGCTGGGGTAACCCAGTGATCCAGTGCTGGCATGTGGAAGGATGGGGACCGTGTCACCTGGGCACTGAGATATCCTAGCAACACCATGAGGGACTTTTATTCTCTTTACCTACTGACTGGAGAAACTGGCTATTGGGCGGGGCTGAGGGGTTGGGGGTGGGTGCATTTGCCCTAGTCATACAGATAAAGAGTGGTGGAGCTAAATCTGTCCCTAGGCCTGCAGTCCCCCATCCCACCCCAAGTCTTCTCCTAGACACCTGGCACAGTGTGATGGGGGAGGGGAGCACAAGGCTCCCAGAGGACTTAGAGAGAGAGAGGTACTAGGTAGGGAATGTGGGGTACTAGCTTTCCTTGGAATGGTAGGAGAGATCAAAGGGAAGGCCAGGAGGACAGTCTGAACTGAGATGAGCCCCAGAAGCCCCTGGGTAGCTGAGGTCTACACCCACAGATCTGGGTCTGCCCACCTCTACCCCAAGCTTGACCAAGGGCTCCTCAGCAATTAGACACAAGGTTCTCAGTTTGGGTGGGAGTAGGGGCCTCTGGGTACATGATGTAACCATGAGGGTGAAGGGATAAACCTGGGGTGGGATGGGGCTAGGAACCATGTATGACTTCCTCTCTCTGTCTCTGGGCCCGACCCCATGCCCAGAATCACATGGGAGACACTCCTCTAGGATGAGCTTGGATTGGTCCTGGAGGACTGGCATGTGCTGCTGACGACTGGCATACCAGGGTGGCCAGGAGCAGTCCAGAAGGGGAGTCAAGAGAGACCCTGGCCCTCACCACCCACCCCCAGTCCCACATCAGCTCTGACACTGGTTGCTCTCAGCCCAGGCACTCAGAATTCCCAGGGCTGAAAACCATAGCAGTCTGGTTGGCCTCAGGGACAGAGTGGCCCAGTCTCACACCATCTGCCCTCCCCAGCTGGAACCCGGGTCCTGGGTGAAGATCACCTGCCTCACCCAGGGAACTGAGACTGGACCAAAGCCACCATGTGCCCCTTGCAGTTTCCCAGAGACAGGATTGGATGGCTTCCTTCCTTGTGCCAAGTCTCCTGGGAGCCCGCAGTCCTGGTGGCAACTCCTCCACTCCAACCCTATCCATCCAGGACCACTTCTGGGAGTCTGCCAGCCTGCCGACTCCATCCATATATCTCTGGAGACAGCCTCAGAGAAAGGAGAGTGACACAGGCTTCATGAGTGGGGAGGAGGATGCAGGTCCTTTTGGGGGCTGATACCTTTCAAGCCCAGGTCTCACCATCTGGGAAACTGGAACCCAGCTCCAGCCTCTTCCTGGGTCAGGCGGAGAGGAGGAAGACCTGAGAATGGCATGAGGAAGGCTCCTCATGGATTCTGTGCCCTGGCCCTCAGGGAGAAATGTGCATAGGAGCCTCAGGGTCCTTGGCCTCACAGATGGAGAAGCTCCACCCAATGCCGAGGGGCACAGGAAGTGGCTCTGGGTGGAGCTGCTGTGGCTGTCCCTGCTCAAAGGGAATGAGCCTTAGGCTGTGTTCCTGCCACTGCTTTTCTCATCGTTTCGGCCTTGAGTAGTGAGCTGCTTTTCCTTTCCCACTTCCCCTCACACCCCACTGGACCCTAGCTGCTTGGTGGGTTCTCAATGCACTTTATTTATTTGCAGTCTGTTTTCCAGGCAGCGGAACTTGTACAAAATCAGAGACACCAACCCATATAAGATGACTTTCACTTTTCTGTGTGTGTGAACTCTGTACTGGTCAGCACAATCTGGTCAGAGAAATGTTCTTGTTTCTGCTATTGTCAAATCTTGCTGTCTAAGTTGAAAAAAAAGTCCTTGAGTTCAAAAAAATAAAATAAAACTGGAGGCCTCCTGTTTCTGGTGTGCAATGTCCTTGGAGGAGAGCTGGCATATTGGTGAGATAACCCCTCTGATGGCCAGGAGCTGGGGGATGGGTGCACCCTCAGAGGGCTTTAAGTGGGTGGGGACAGTTCAGGAGATGCTTGAGACCTGCCTTGACCTGGACCACTGCCCCCATGAGGAGAAGGCAGCAGCAAGAGGCTTAAGAGTTGGCAACTGCCCAATTTGCAACCTTTGTCTGAATAACCTAATACCTATCTTGTCTTCATATTAGAGCTTGGTATTGGAAAGCGCTTAATTCATTTGAACGGTGAGTGTAGGCTGGGGGAAGTGAGGTGAAACAGACTGCAGATTATTCTGTGTCTTTGGAGGCCCCTTGGCAACAGCAGGTGGCAAGGTCTACATCGCCTCCTGCTGGCCAGGTGGGTGCAGAGCTTTGGAGAAACCACTGAGATGAAAGCTTCCCTTCCCTCCACTTTAAACTCCAACTGTCCCATTGGAGCTTCACTTCGTGGAACCTCCCCAGAGAAGCCAGGCCAGGGGCTCTGAAGCTGCTTTAGGGGTGAGGGTGGCAGTTGGGCAGGGGGATGGTTGAGGGGGGAGCTCCATTACCCAGACAGAGCAAGGCAGGCCCACAGGCCTCAGGAGGGAGGTGCCCTGAGGAGGCAAGGTGTGGTGACACTGAGGAGCACAGCCAGGATAAGGGCACTGGGTGCACTCCTCACCTGTCACCAATAGCTCTCCATGGGTCAGAGCACCCTGACAAGAGGGACCCTTCCAACATCTGCCAACACAGGAGAAGTGGACCCCAGTCCCTGCCAATATCCTGAGTTTCCCTCTCCTTTGTTCAGATGGTCCTATTCAATCTCTGATAGTTCCACACCCACTCCATGGATCACGTAGCCTGGCACAACCAAGATGGGAGAGGATCAAACCAGAGCCCTAAGGCACTCTGATGAGGGAGGACCACCCTTCCTAGCTAGGGAGGGAGATGGGCAGGTATGCCCTGCTCTGGTTAAGACCTGCGTCCTGAGCCCAGCTCTTCCATGCATGACTGTGGCTCCAGGCCAGCCACGGGCACTCATGCACTTCCAGTAAGGAGCCATCAGGGTGGTTGTGGACATTCAAGATGAAGATGTCTAGTCAACATTTGTCCTCAGGTATAACCTGGAGCATCCTTGTCACTCTGAGGAGAGGAAACCAAGTGAAGGGAACTGACGTATAATGAGAGCTTATGGAGCTCCAGGAACTGTGCTGGATGGTTTGCTGCAATCATCTCATTATAACCCCTACAGTCATCTGTTGAAAGAGATCATTGAGAGGATGTGACCACCAGTTGTCCTTGAGCTGGAGCTGGGCAATCAGAGGCTCCTTACTCCAACCCGTCTTTGGAGTGTATGTTCTGCCCACTATTCCCATAGGCAGAGCCCTTTCAAAGACAAAGTCTTGAAAGAGTAAGGTATTGAGCCCATCTGGATGTACAGGGTCCGAACCCAGTTAAAACCTCTGCATGTTTAAGAGTCTTACATATATAGGCCTTAGTGGTAAAGTGTACAGCTGAAACTTATTGGATTTCGTTAACCAATGTCACCATAAAAATAAATAAATAAATGAAAAAAAAGAAAAAAAAATGTTTCTTACAGCTGCCCAAGACAAGCCTTGTATGTAAGCTCCCTTGCTTATTAACCTGCCCCCACCAATCTGGAGTGGCCTGCCTCTGTATTCAGTCTCTCCTTGCCCTCCGTGTGCACTGCTGTTGTTAGATGCATAAAGGTTGGCTGTATATTTTCCTAATAGATATTTTTAATCCGTATAAACAACCCCTCCTTGGCATGTTTAATGTGTGGGTCTTTAATGTCTTTAAATGACATTAAACATGTCATTCTTCAGCCATTTCGCCAACTTTTCCTGGTCCTTCAGATTGGAGAATATAGCGCTCAGAAGCCAAGACCTTATTTCTATCCCTATTGAAAAGAACCCTTGAGATGACACCAGTTCTTCAGTACCCAGTCCAAGAGCACAGGGATCACCCCACATTTCCCTCTCTTTCCACCTTTCCATGTTTATAGCAGCCTCCTGGCACGGAGAACCCGACCTCCCGGTACCCTCAGTATGTATCTTCACTTATTGGCGCAGTCCTCGCGTATATACTCTGACCCGGCGGGGCAGCCTTTCCACTGGGCGCTAATTCACCCCTCTCACGGGCCCTGGCTTCCAGCTG
>NW_006440152.1:413273-427685 GCF_000325575.1 Pteropus alecto | reverse complement strand
AGAGAGGTCAGGAAAGGGCTGCTGGCTCACGGTCTGGGTGGGACTAGCGCTGTGCCCCCTCTCCCTGGTTGCGTCTCCCTGACCAGGCTGTAAAATGGACTTGACAATGCTGTGACGTCTCTCGTGGGAGTTTTTTGAGGATTAAATGTCGTGAAGGCCCTTAAGGCGCTGAGCCCAGGGCTTGGCACAGACAAGTTCTGGACACACGTTAGAATTAATGCGATTCACAGCAGGGACGCGTCCCCTCCCCACCAAACCCCATATTTTAACAGATTCCAGCCAACAAAATGACACCTTCACAGTGTCCCTTGAGTCATCCACTCAGTGCCAGACTCTGCGGCAGGTTTGTAGGATCCAAAGGTGAGCAGGATAGACACGGCCCCTGCCCTCTTAGGGGCGACACGTATATGGCTGTCCTCTTGACTCCAAAACACACGCGCGTTTGTGAAACAAAACCAAACGCACCCTCTCCTCAGAGCGACGCCCTCTACTGGAAATACGGAGAGGAATCTGCTGCAGGAGTTCTGGGGAAATGCCTGGGAGGGAAGCTCCCCCAGAGTCCTTGCCTGCCACCACCTTAGGCAGTTTGGAGGGACAGGGCAGTCTGGGGCTGGGGTGGAGGCAGGCCCAGATCTCAAGGACTGGAGCGCTGGGGGAGCGCCCCTTGCACACGAGTTGGAACCACCCCCAGCCAACCAGACCAGGGGTGGGGAGCCTGCTGGGGAGGGTCCTTGCGTGGGGGATGAGGGGACTGAGGGGTGCCTGGCGGAACTCGGCTGCCTCAGGTGCTCTCCCTTGTAGAGCCCACCCTCCTCCAGAAGAAGCCACAGCCCTGGTCAGAGTAGTCTGAGCATGGTCCTGCTGAGGTAGGACTTACCTCAGGACTGCTCCCCAGAGCTACCTGAACAATAGCTTTGACTTAGTGATGCAGTTTTGTAGTTTAAAAATTCCTGCTAAAGTGGAAAATAAAGGGAATTGGGGAAGTCCCTAACATAGGCATGCGCAGAGGGACAGCTGGTGTGACCTAGAATTCACCTTTGCTTCATTATACGATCATTATAATAAATTAGCATTGGGGTTAAGGCTGTACCCATTATGCATCTGATGCCCTGACAGTTCCGAAAAAGCCCACACATGGTAAGAAAAGGGGCACCTCCTTAATTCCAGAAAAAGAACCACCTTCTTTCCAAAAAGCAACCACCCTAAATCATGAATATTCCACCCCTTAGTTATATTAATGGATGAAATCCCCAAACCCACAACAGGCCCATGCCAGCAGCTCTCCCTTGAGCCTGCCTGCTCCCCTATCTGAGCGTGTAGTTCTGCTTTGGCAGAAGTCTTTGGGACTGACGACTTTTGGCAGCTTGCTTCCCCTTTTGAGACTGAGCTTACTTTGTCCTGAAGGCTGATAGCTCCTGGCCGCCTATTCACCCTTCTAAAGGTGTACTTTCTCCTTTAATAAGGCTACCTTGTACACAATTTCTGGGTGTCTGCCTTCAATTCTTTGTCGACCAGATGCCAATAACTGAGGTCCAGGAGTTCCAGGACTCCCCAGAACCGATAACACTGCTATCGCCATGGCCTGAACACTCGCCATACAAGACAAGCACGAGGCCTGCCTCTGTTGCAGCCGCTGCCTCGCAGAGGCCCTCCAGTCAGGCCCAGGAATCCTGCTTCTGTCCCTCAGCCTCTATGCAACTCAAGGGACTCGCTGCCATTCCAAGAGTTCACCTGAGCGGCAAGATCTCTGTCCCTAAGTGCGCAACGCGTAGAGTCCACCCCCGACACGGTCTAGCCAATGGGGATGCAGCGAATGAGCTCCTGCGGCCACTAAGAGGCGGTGGGCGGGACCATCCTGGCTTCTCCCAGCACCCGCAGAGGCGCAAACCTGATGGCCATAGGGAGGGGGACTGGGGTCTGGGCCTTGTGTGTGCTTCAGGGGCTAGGGGGGCTCCTCTGTGAGGTCCATAAGAGAATGGGAGCCTGGCATGGAGAGTGTGGCTTTTTGAGCAGGGCTGCAGTCTTAGAAGAGGCTGGTGACACTAGGATTCTCATTCTCCTGCCTCATGGACAATATCCGCTGTGAATGGGAAGTCCAAGACCAGGCAAGGCCTGGTATAAACACCCTAGAGATACATAGCATGACCAAGTGGGAATTATCCCAGGAATGCAAAGTTGGTTTAACATCTGAAAATGAATTACACACCATATTAATAGTACTAGATAGGGAACCATGAGCATTGCGATAGATGCAAAAAACAGACTAGACAAAACCCACCACCCATTCATGATAAAAATTTGCAATGAATTTGGAATAGAAGGGAACTTCCTCAACCTGACAGTGTCTACATAAGCTCACAGTGTGCATAATTCTTAATGGCGAAAGAATGAAAGTTTTCCCTACTATTGGGATTAATGCAAGATGTCCACTTTCACCTTTTCTATTCAGCATTGTACTGGAGACTCTAGCCAGTGGAATAAGCACCTACCCATCAAAACAAAACAATCCTGATTAGAAAGGTAGAAATAAAACTTTCTTTATTCACAGATGATCCTATATGGAGGAAATATCAAGAAATACACAAACACAAAGCTACTAGACCCATAAACAAATTTAGCAAGGTCAGAGGACACATGATGACTATTAAAATATCGATTGTATTTCTAAATACTGGTAACAAATTCCAAAAATGAGATTAAGAAAATAATTTGATTCACAATAACCTTAAAAAGAATAAAACAAAACACTTAAGGATAAATCAGATAAAATATGTACAAAACTTGCAAACTGAAAATTACAAAACAGTCCTGGGAAGATTTAAAGAAGCTCTAAATAGAGACATTGGATGACTCAATATTCTTAAGATGGCAATCTTTCCCAAATTTACTTGTATATTATTATATCTATCAATATATCAGCTGACTTTTCTATAGAAATTGACAAGCTGATCTTAAAATGAATGTGGAAATGTTATTACCTTAAATAATGAAAATATTTTGAAAAAGAAAAAGTTGAAAGACTTACCGTGCCTTTTTCCAAACTTATTATAAAGCCACAGTAATTAAGACAGTGTGATATTGGTGCAGAGATAGGTGCATAGATTAATGAAATAGATTGAGAGACTATAAACAAATCCTCAGATTTCTGATTAAGTGATTTCTTATTGTAGCAAAATACATATAATATAAAACATAACATAACATATAAAACACATATCAGAAAATTTGCCATTTTAACCATTTTTAAGTAGACAATTCAGTGGCCGAAGTACTTTTACAATGTTGTGCATCCATCACCACTACCTAGTTCCAGAACATTTTCAACACCCTAAATGCCATACCCATTAAGCGGTCATTCCCCATTCTTTTCCTACTTCAGCCTTTGTAAAACACAAATATCCTTTCTGTCTCTATGTATATACCTATTATGAATATTTCATAAAAATGGAATCATATGATATGGGACCTTTTATGTCTTGCCTCTTTAATATAGCATAATGTTTTGGAAGTTCACCTGCATTGTTAAATGTATCAGTACTTCATTCCTTTTAATGATTGAATTGTATTCCATTGTATGGACATACTACTTTCGTTTATTCATTCATATGCTGGTGGACATTTGTATTGTCCTCACCTTTTGGCCATTTTGAACCATGCTACTATGAACATTCATGTACATGCTTTGTTTAAACATCTGATTTCAACATTTTGGGTCCATATCTAGGAGTGGCATTACTGGATCACATGGTAATTCTATGTTTAATGTATTGAGGAACCACCAAAACTGTTTAACATAGAGGATGCACCATTTTACATTCCCACTAGTAATATATGATGGTTCTAATTTTTACACATCTTCTCCAACACTTATTTATTTTTAAAAAATTATGGCTACCTTAGTGGTTGTGAAGTAGTATCTTGTATTTTTAATGGCTTTTCCCTAATGACTAATGATGTCGAGTATCCTTTAATTTGCTTATTGGCCATTTGTATATCTTCTTTGTAGAAATATTATGTACTTAGAGATAAATTTGACAAAAGACATGCAATACCTGTACACTGAAAATTACAAAAGAAATTAAAGAATACATACATAAATAAATGGAAAAATATACAATGCTCACAGATTTGAAGACTCAATATTGTTAAATGTCAACGCTACCAAACTGATCTACAGATTCAATGCATTACCAATAAAGTCACAGCAGGACTTTTTAAAGAAATTGACAGGTGATTCTAACAACTATATAGAATTTTGAAAAAGAACAAAGTTGAAGGACTTATACTACGTAGTTTCAAGATTTACTATAGGACAGCAGTACTCCAGGCAGTGTGGTATTGCATAAAGATAGAGATCAATGGAACAGAACAGAGAGTTCAAAATATACCCACAACTATATGGATAATTGACTTTTGACAGAGATGTCAAGATAATCCATTAGAGAAAGGATAATATTTTCAACAAATAGTACTGGAAACATTGGGAAATCATATCTTTGAAAAAAACATGACCCTTACCTCACATCATACACAAAAATTAACTCAAAGTTATGACATGCACGTAAGAGACATAACCATAACACACACCGCCTGTGAGTTACTGCAGTTGGAGGATTCACTGCAGACACACTTTTCCCTGATGACAAACGTGGAAGTCAGACCATATAACCCCAGGAATCAAGTGAAATTGCTAAAGCAGAGGCTCTACGGCCTCACAGTGACTCCACCTCCCCCACTCCCTTCCGGTGCCCCAAGACCTTCCTTCTCTTTTTTCGCCTTATTAAAACCCGCTGTACACGTGCGACTGTCCCTCTCACTGTAGCCTTGGCAACACCCACCTCGGGCTTTCTGATGTAGTTCAAGGGAGCAACCAGTAGATGGCGATATTCCATTAGCGCAGGCCATACACATGGTATAGCAAGCAGCAAGCATCTCACCAGCTTTGACAGAGTCAACTTTCTGCGCATGAATAAACCACGAGGGTGAGATATATAGGTTTCCAAAAGTTATACGGGCTGCAAGACCTTGAATAAATCAAAATCTCTGAAATGATCACGTGCTTCTGATCTCTATGCACGCTACAACAGAGATTCGCAGATATGGCCGGGGAGCAGCCCCTTCCCCCTCGCCCGTAAGTCAGTCACCAGGGTCTTTTCAGCACACTAGCAATACTGGGAGATGGTCAGTCCCGTCTTTAAAATGGGCTCGATGCGGTTGGAGCAGGCTTAGAAGGGGAAGCCAGCTGCAGTTGAACCCTGGCTCTCCAGGTGATGAGCAGAGGGACTTTGGCCAGGTCCCTCGCACTCTCTGAGTTTCATTTTCTTCACTTGCAAAACGATTAGCAATTCAGAGTTTCTGTGAGGAATCGGTGAAACAATGCACATCACTCAGTAAGCACAGAGCACAGTGCCTGACATGTGGAAGCGGTCAGTAAAGGAGGACTAGTCTTTATTAGCTGTTAGCTTTATTCATCATAGGAGCTGTTCAGTCTCAGGGACATCCAAAGGCAACGCCGTATCAGTGCCAAGGGCACGAACTTTGTCGTTAGATACAGCAGCTCTACCACTTAATGAGGGCTGTGAGAACACGGCTCCGCTCGGCCTCTCTGAGCCCCAGCTTCGTGACTGGTAAAATGAGCATGTGCGACACCCACCTCCCAGGCTGTCCCGGGGATCAGACACCACCGCGGTGTGCGTGTGGACGTGCACGGTGTGTAGGACGGGCTCCATGGGGGGGGGGCAGCTGCCGTGGCAACCTGCCCAACAGGAGCACCGGCACCGAGCATCACCCACCACGGAAACAGCTCATTCCTTGTGCCTTGTCTGATCCTTGTTCATCTCTTTTGCATCTGCTCGCACTCCGTTGCACAGAACAGGTAGCAGATATCCAGAGGGAGAAAAAGAGAAAAAAGAAAAAAGGAACCACGAAACAGAGGCAATTCTTTCCATCAAAAATGTCCTGGCTTTGGAAAAGACAGCCACTCTATGACTTGGGTGGTCATCTTACAGCTTAGATCCACACCGAGCCTCCCTGGAGCTCACAGCCTTCCCCCAGGGGCGCCCAGCTTTGCGGGAAACATCTGGGATCCTTGTATGCCCGAATCTTTGGCCTCCTGCAGCCACAGAGCAAGCGTCTTGGCGCTGACTCTCCTGAAGAGTGTCTCTGGGAGGACAACTGAAGGACAAGAACCAGGCCACATTTCTGTTCCCACACTGTTCCTTCCTGTGACTTTGCCTTTTCCCTTGCCAAGAAGAAGCAGATCTTGTAATGTTTAGCGAAGTTTCCTGTTCCTGCTTCCTGAGAACTCTCCTAACCAAGCCCACTTATTCCCCACTGGTCAATTCAGCCCAGCCAGTGAGGCTGTGGAACGGGGCTTGTTTATAGTGAAAAGAATTTTGAATCCCAGCATTTCAGAGATCAAAGATGATCTTTATGTCTCCTTGTTGTTGCTTTTTGTTTGATTTGGTTTGGTTTCATCATCATCTCTAAAGATATTTATTGGACACTGAAGAGGAACAAGGCCCTAGTTTAGGCACGTTATAGTACTGGATTCCGCATACTTTTTATAGAACAGTATAGATGAAACAGAAAGGCTAATGTCAGGTAAAACATAAGGCATTCAAGAAAGAACTAAAAATTTTGTTTGTAATTTTGAAAGGTCCCCCTGACAATCTTTCAAATCTGGCTTTAAGTAGAGCAGTAGAATAAATGCAGTTAAAATTACACCACAAAGATAGTCAAGGCATAGTTGGAGGGGAGGAAATATGTAGGGCAAGGAGAGGCATTTCATAGACATCTCCTAAACCACTTTTCCAGTCCAAGCTGTCCTCATGTCTTGCCCAGATGATGGTGATAGCCTCTTAACTGCAAGTGTTCTTGCTTCTATTCTTGTCCCTCCATTCTATACACAACAGCAAGATAGAGTTTTTCTAAAAACATGAAGCATATTTCTTCTCTTCCTAAAGCCTTATGACTTCATACTTAGACTATGCCACAAATTCCATCCTTGTGTTGTTTCTCTTGTGCTCTCTGCCAACGATCCTGCCACATGTGCCTTGGGAGGAGCCGTCCCTTTTTAATGGAAAGCCTCATCCTAACCATCTCATGGGACATCTTTCTTGTCATTCAGAACTCAGCTTAAGGTGCCATCTTCAAGTGACCTTTCCTGACCACCCTCTGCCAAGCTTGCTTATTGATTGTCTGTCTCTCTCTAGAGAATAGTAACCCCAGGAGAGCAGTGTCCTTGTCTGTCCTGCCCCCCTGTTATCTCCAACACTTAGAACACTGCCTGACACATAACAACTGACTGATAAATATTGGTTTAATAATGATCTAGATAATCCCACTATATTTTTTCCCTTTCCTTAAACATACAGCGACTCTCCACCTGGTTTTGTGACATTTTATGATGACTTTAAGCTTATGAGTGGAAAAAGGAATCAGATATGAATTCTTGTTCTTGACGAACATTGGATAAGTGCTTTGGCTTTTCTAAACTTCAGCTCTACTTAAGTCCTACTTACCTCGAAGGCCGTGAGGATTAGATAATAAATGAAAGTGAAAGCTCTTATGAACTGCAAAGCACTGTACTAGACCACAAGAGTGGAAAGATGATGAAAAGGAAGTCCAGAAAAATTAAGTGATAGCAGTGAACAGAGATTTGTCCACTGTACTAACCTGTAAAGCACAAATATTAAACAATATGTAAATGCATTAATTTATGTAAGTAAAATACCAATACAACACTCTTAGAAGAGGGAATAGATGTTGAACTATATTGATAAACTTTTTTAAATGGGGTTTTTCCCTTCTTTAAAATTTTCTCTCCTTTTTCTCAAATTGCTTGGCCTTGAGAACTTTAAATAAGCTTATAGCACCCTTGTCAATGTTTTTTAGTCCTTCCCTACAGTCTGTACTACATGAACTCCCTTCAAATATACAATAGTATTGTTTATAATCTTTTGACTTTTTTACTTGGGATAGAAATTTCAGAAATTCTATTCAAATAATAAATTACCCCAATTATTTTAAATTTCAATAGTGACTATAGAATTATATTATAATGTGTCAGAAATGTCTTGACTCTTTTAGGCATTTGGAGCTTTTCATAGAGACAGCACAGCAGTTCCAGCACTCTAAGCTCTGGAGTTAGGTGCCTGAGATTGGAATTCCAACTCTCACTTACTAATAGTGACTCTGATCAATTACTCAACTTCTCAAAGCTCAGGTCTCCTATTTAAAATATAGGGCTAGTAAAAATCTGTCTCACAAGGTCGTTGGGAGGATTCAGTGAAAATCATATTTGTGTAATGCCTCACACAGTAAATGCTTAGAATTTTGCTTCTTAGATTCTTAGATCAATGAAATGTTTCAGGTTTTCTCAGATATATTCTATATCTGTCATTCAGTAGTTTAAACATTTGACTTACTAGGAGCATGAAAAACAAAGACATAACTAGTTCTTACTGTATGCTAATGTTAAAGTGTACTTAAACATTTTGAAGGACACTGTCCCATATGTGTTAAAAATTAATTTTACTATAAAATCTGAATTATATGAAGTTGAAAACCTGAAAAAAAGGACTATCCTCAACTGCCGCTGTTTGTTTAACTTACCGTTATATTCGATTAGAGTCAGAATAAACTTTATTTCAAAATATCATTTTCATTTTATAAAAATGTCAAAATCCAACAAGATCAGAAATACAAATATATTTTCCTGGGCTTTCACATCTGTTGATGTTTATTTGCAATCTGTTTTTTAATACAATTTACAACCTCACCCCAATTTCCAGTCTTATTACATAAGTGCTAAGTGGCAGAAAAGTCTGGAATAAATACATCCAAAAATTTTTTTTAAAAGGCAAAGCTGTGAAATTTAGTCACATACAACAGGTTCTGTGAGGGTGGAGCAAGTGTCTGGGAAATAAAATAGAATAAGAAACATGGAAATTTTTAAAGTTCTTTCAATGATCTTTGTCTTTTGCTCCATGGTTTAAAGACATACATGAACTAAAAGTAATTGAAATTTCTCTTTTTGTCAATAGTCTCTGTACAGCTCATCTACTTCCTCATCTGTAAACTGATCTCTTAATGTTATAGCAGCTCAGATAACCTTCCTAAATGGTGCCTGTTGCTTCTTCATCAAAGCAAACAAAAGCATTTCTGATGACATCTTCTTGATCTATGCCACTTAACTTTTCACCAAACACCACAAGGAGAAAGGTAAAATTTATGAACCCTGGGGCCTCATTCCTCATGGCATTGAAGTATGCAACAGCTGAGTACTTCCCTAGAGAAGCAAGCATATCATGCAAATGTTCCTTGTCAAGGAAACCATCTCTGTTCTGATCCTTCATTTTGAAGGCCTCTTCAAACCCTTGAATCTGGCTAGTCAAACTGGGCAAAAATGTTTTTCTGGATGCTGTGCATTGATAGCACTTCTTGGTGGTCTTTGTCTTTGCTTTTTAGTTTGACATGGTGGCTGTTTAATTCTGGGACTCTGTTCTTCATAAGTTGTAATGCAGTTCACTTATCCAAACTCAGTCTCATTAAAGCAGAAATGAATATTGAGTCAGACATCATGGAAGTTGTTTCATTCAACAGAGCCTGAGGCCAGACACCAGAACTGGGGCTTCCCTGGTTCTTAAATATCAGTTTTATATGAAATGAGATTGACAAAATGGTGATACTCGTGGGGTAGTGGGTATGCAAATTTCTTATACTTTTCTTTCAAATTTGGTGAATGTATGAAAATTTTCACGATAAAAATAGGTTAAAATATTCCCTCCTTCAGAAGGATTGTAATCCAATGGTTTTTTACCACTTTAAAAAAAATAAACAAAAGAATCCCTTGTACTTTTCAAATAAAATCTCAGATGGAACCCTAATATGTAAAACAAATCAAAGGCCAGCTGCTTTGACTGATGGCTGAGAAGCGGCTAGTGATTACAATCCTACCTCTTGCTTTTCCATCCACACCAGTGGAGAGAGCCCTTGAGCCACTCTGTAGTCCTCTATGCTTACTTGCTACTCAAGCAAGCAACATCAGAGGCTAGCAACATCAGCATTACCTGAGAGCTTGTGAGTCTAAAGCCCCCATCCCAGACCTACTGAATCAGAATCTGCATTTTAAAGAGATGCCTCAGTGATTCAAGTGCACATTAGAGTTTGAGAAGCACAGTTCTATGGTAGCTTGAGTTTCCAGAGGTTGGCATAAGTGAAGTTCTTTATTTTACAAATAAATTAAGGAAGGCTCACAATCTTGTGCACAAAGCCATATCACTACTGGGTGGGAGAGCCAAGTTAGAAACCAGGTTGCCTGACTTTCAGCTCAGGCATTTCTATACTACTCTTGCCAATTGCACCCTGTGGCCGATCCCCCTATGGTCTCAGAGGCCAGGCTCATGCTTTGTTTCTGGGACCAAGCCCCAGCCTTGTGCCTGGTGCCCATAACAGGGCTCTTCTCCCATATCCTTGCATCTAAATCCATGACTTGCTTCCTTATCTCTAACACCAAGTTTCTCCAGAACTGGAGTCAAAACTTATCCCCACTCCTCTCCCCTCTCAACACATTCCTCACTCCAGTCCTTGCTAGAAACTGTTTTTGATAAGTCTGGCAGCCTAATAAGTAAAATTCTAGGGGGGTAGGCATTTGACATTGAGAAATCCTGAGGCTGGTTGAAATTCAAGACTGGGATTCCAGTTTCTCACAAGAATTCGGATGAGCAACGTGGGGACTGCTATCTACTTCTGCTTCTTGGTTAGAGTGCTCTTTGGAAATATGATCATCTATTGCTTCTGCTGAAGGTGAAGCTGTTAGGCAGGGCAGCTGTCACCCACAACAAACATTTCAGGCCTGTTCCTTCTAAAGATAATTTTAAAACATAATGGATACATCCTTATATTCTTAAATAGAAAGCCTTAGTTTCTTAACTTTTGACCCCAAAACAACTCACACTGAGGCTGTGAATGTTCAATGCAGGCCTTGTCTTGGACCACACTGGCCTGGGCAAAACAAGGAGTAGTGGCTCATGGTGGTTGTGGTGTGCCCTGACCCAGGACTACATCAATGGATTCCTCTGTAAAGTCCTGGTACCCTGTTGCCAGCAGCAGGCTGGCACTGTATATTTAATTGGATTTTCCATACACATCTGAAATGCAACAGTTTACCAGCAGATAGAGATGAGGAGGGAAGAAAACAAATCCCAGGATTTCTTTCTTCTTCCTTCATTCTAACAAATTTAAATCTCTGAGTCATGCTAGCTTTGCCTCAGGAGTCTCAGAACTCACTGAGTAGAAAAAGAAGCTGGGAAGAAGCCTTCTGATTAGTATCAAGGTATATTTTTCTCATCATAAATTGGATATGGGTATGTATCAGGGGAGGAGCACCCTACATTTTGAAATGACTTGAAGATTTTTTGGACATTATTTGCTAGAGATGAATAATTTATGTTAAAGAACTGAGCATTTCCATAATTCAAGTCCATGAATGTGTCTAATTGTGGAAAGCTGGCAAACTTTTAACGTTCTTGGGTTCTTTCTGTACCTTTTCTAGCCAAAATGAGGCCGTCTCATATACTGTATCCATGAATGAAAGATATGTTACTCTGCTGGGAAAGAAGACAATGGTCCTTGTGCTTGTGAGATTAACTGGGGTGGGTTATTACTAGCCACCTATGCTTGCTGATTAGTAGAAGAAACCTTCATCTTTCCAGTGAGGTTTTAAGAATTTGAGATAAATCACAGGATATCTCAGGGGTTCCTATTGGATTTTAGTATTCAAAGAAGAGTGTGACTGGGGATGTGCAGTATTTAGAGTTGTTTATGTCCCTTGATATCTGTGTCAGGTTCTTAGAATAACATGAAAGTGACGGCTAAAATCTCTACGGCCCCTGGGTAAAACCGTAGTTTTACCTCAGAACAATGATCTCTTAAATAGAATAATTTCTCCAGGCTTTTGTAAATTATGTGGGCCCACTACTATTTTGGTGGAGAATAATAAGTGCTACTATGAAAAAAAAATTCCTCACCACCTGGCCAATTCCCAACAAAACTGACTCCATTATTGCAAAGCCCCTTAAATGTCCTGGATTAAGTGTGTCCTTCTTGAACTGGGGCCTTGGCAGAGAAACGGGCATGCCAAGGAGAAGAAGCACAACAAGAATCTGGGAACAGGTTATCTGGGTTCTTTGCTCTAGGTCTAAACTAGGCTGCAATTTCCATCTGAGGCTCAGGGTTCTCTTCCAAGCTCACTGGCTGATGACAGAATTTCTTTCTTGGTAGTTTTAGGACTTTGTTGCTGGCTGTCAGCAGGAGGTCACTTTCAGCTCCTAGAGACAGACCACAGTTCCTTGCCAAGTGACCCCCATATTTTTTAAAAAGAGAATTACAAAAGTCTTGGATAGTGGTGGGAAGTCTGGAATAGCAGAGTGAAGGCTTGCTTCATAAACCTTCTCCTCCATAACAGCAACAAAAACATCCGCTTGTTCAGACTCTGGAAGTCAATGAAAGGCTTGCAACAATGTGAGACGTTTTTATTTAAAAAAAAAAAACGCTGAATCTCAATAAGAACAGTAGGTTTTATGTCTTTTTAACTTGGACTATTCCCATCATCTTCTCCCCAGTTTCACAGGAGCCTTAAAATCCAACAGCCTCAAAATCCAGCAGCCTCACAATCACAGTGGCTATGAAAACCATCAACCTGAATAATGAACAACAACTACCAAAAAAAGTAAAAATGGAAACAGCCCAAATGTCTTTCCATTAATAGTATTGACCCCAAGAATGAATGTACCTGTTGAGAAGGGCTCCTGGTGGCTAATTGGGCTCAAACAGAGGCTAGTAACCATTGCTAAACAAGGGCCTCTCATATAGGCCACACTTTAGGGAGAAGGCTAAACTGAACTGCCTGCCTCCCACACTGAACTGCCTGCCTGTACTATGTTCCTGTTTTCTGAGCCAACCCTTATAAAGGAGTTCCTGAAATTGTATTACAACCAAAAGGACTGAGACTTTCCTCATCCAATTGGAGCTACACAGCTATATCGCATTAGCATCTTCACTGACCTCCATTCCAACCAATCTGGAGAACTACTTTTTAGACCAATTAAACTGTGAGTATTTGAAGTTTTTGTTTTTGTTGAGGACAGACCAGTCAGGGACCAGGGCTGGAGACTTCTCTCTGTATAAGTCAGCTCCACTCTGGCTTAGTTTCCCTTTCCACCCAAGACTGAGTTTTCTAGGAGGGGCCTCACTGGAGGGCTGCCTAGCAGCCATGTTGTTTTACAGCCCTATTATATCAAAATTGAGCTGTTTGAACTGAATAAAATTTCCTTTTTCACTGTACCCCAAATTGGGGGTTCTTTTTGGCATTAAATTGACACCAAGACCATCAGTTGACAATAGTGATTATCTCTGAGTGGGGAGTGAGATTTGATAGACTTTTGCTTTTATTCTTTATAGAAATTCTATACAATTAAATTGTTACAAGAGTGTTACTTTAAAAATATAAAAAAACAAGGACATTTTTCCGGGATCCTCACCGTGAGCACTTGGTGGGGTTCCCAGAGAGAAAGCTCATAAAAGTGTGGGATCCCCTCATGACTGTAGTCCCTAGGAGTTTTTCACTCTCACAGTAGTATATATTCAACCTTCAGCAATTTATCAAAATTCCCATTTAAGAGTCCCTACCAGTTTATGTTACCAGTGGATTCTACTCCAGCCTTTCCACTAAGAATAAAGAAGAAACTGTCAAAGAAGTAAAAGAGGAGAACAAGCTGTCACAGATTATAAGAATCTAAAGAAGAGCTCAATTTAAAAGTAGTATTTCACTGAAATTTGGAGAAACATGGCAGAGTGGGACACGTCCTCAGATCTCTCCCCTTGAAACAACAATAAGTTGAACATCTAAAACTCAACAAAAAACATCCAAACTGCACACCAGCACATCTGAGCGTGAGATCTGCCCATAAGAGCTACCACAGGTCAGAACCCTGGGTGTCGGGCAGTGGACTGGAAGAAACAAAGAAGCTGCCTTTTGCAGTCAATGGAGCTCCCTGTGGGAGGAAGGGAAAGGGAGAAGGTGCGGTGACTTCCCTAAACAGCCCTACCTGAGAGACCTGTGAGTTCCACGTAGCCAGTGGCAGGGCCCAGTCATCAGGGCAGAAGGCAGAGAAACAGGGATGGCAGAAAAGCGGAGACAGCAGAGAAACGACAGTTGATTTTTACCAGCCGCAGTTGCAAAACTGAGGCTGAGTTGCAGCCCCCATTTCCCCAACCCAGAGGGCCCCTCCCCCCATATCCTCTGAGACGGAACACCGCAGAGCCCCAGGGAAATCTGAGCAAATGCTACCGAAACTGTCGTTAACACTGACAAGGACACAGACTGAATGCAGTGAGTGCAATTAAACA
>NW_006440152.1:391691-409082 GCF_000325575.1 Pteropus alecto | reverse complement strand
AAAATTGCATGGTATTGGCAGCAACACTGACACATGGACCAGTGGAACAGAATTGAGAGTCCAGAAGTAAACCCATATTTCTATGGGCAAATAATTTTCGACAAAAATGCCAAAAACATGCAGTGGAGAAAGGAAAGCCTCTTCAATAAATGGTCCTGGGAAAACTGGAAAGCCACCTGCAAAAGAGTGAAACTAGACTGTTGTCTAACACCACACACCAAAATGAACTCGAAATGAATTAAGAACCTGAATATAAGACCTGGGACAATAAAAAGCATAGAAGAAAACGTAGGAACTAAACCCAAGGACCTTGGACTTAAAGAGGACTTTATGAATTTGACCTCAAAGGCAAGGGAAGTAAAAGCTAAAATAAATTAATGAGACTATATCAAACTTAAAAGCTTCTGCATAGCAAAAGAAACCATCAACAAGGTAAAAAGACAACCATCCGAATGGGAAAATATATTTGCAAACAATGTCTCCGATAAGGGCATAATATCCAACATATACAAAGAACTCATACGACTCAATAACAACAAAAAACGAAATGATCCAATCAAAAAATGGGCAGAGGACCTGAACAGACACTGCTCCCTAGAGGACATACGAATGGCCAACAAATATATGAAAAGATGCTCAACATCACTAGCTGTTAGTTAAATACAAATCAAAACCACGAGATTCCAACTCACACCTGTTAGAATAGCTATAATCAACAGGACAAGTAATAACAAATGTTGGAGAGGATGCGGAGAAGAGGAACCCTCATACACTGCCAGTGGGACTGCTAGTTGGCACAGCCACTATGGAAAACAGTATGGATGTTCCTCAAAAACCTAAGAATTGATCTACCATATGATACAGTCATCTCTCTCCTGGATATTTACCTCAAAGACTTGAAAATCCATATCCAAAAAGATATTTACACAACGATGTTCATAGCGGCATCATTTACGGTGGTCAGTACATGGTAGCAACTGAAGTGTCCTACGATAGATGATTGGATAAAGAAGCTGTGGCACACATATACAATGAAATATTACTCAGCCATAAGAAGAGAGAAAATACTGCCATTTGTGACAACATGGATGGACTTTGAAATAATCATGCTAAGTGAAATAAGCCAGGCTGAAAAAGTGGAAAATCACATGCTATCATTTATATGTGGGATGTAAACCTAAAAGCAACAAACGAACAGGACAAACATACAGATACTCATGGACATGGACAATAGACTAGTGGTTACCAGGCGGTAGAGGAGATGGGGGATGGGGGAGGTAGACGGGGTAAAGGAGGCAAATATGTGATGACAGAAAGAAATCTAACTATGAGAGGTGAACACAGAGTGTAAATATATATATATGTCTTACTTTTAAAGTGTACAGCTGAAACTTATTAGATTTCGTTAACTAATGTCACCATAAAAATAAATTAATTAATTTAAAAAAGGAAATAAATAGCACAATAAAGATAAAACAGAGAGAAAGAGAGAGTTCCTGAAAATGTTCTAATAATTAAAGGATGGTGAATGGAAATTGTACAGAACTATTTATGACTATTTCTAATTTAAGACCTTACGACACATTGACTCTTTTTGATGTTCCATCTTTAACATTTCATTTTAGTGAAAGTAAAAAAAATATATTTCTAAGAGCTTTTATAGACTCACATTTGACATTTGGTTCATAATACTACTTTCCCCACAAAATGCTAAGTTCATCAACTGTAAACACTCTTATCATGATAGTTTACAAGACATAGCCATAGCAAGTGGGGAAAGACTGTCTGGCAAGTTTGCTCTACTACACTTTGCAAAATGACTGTAAATTAACTCAGCTATAATCTTAAAAGCTAACCAGAAGCCATCATAAGCAGACTTTTGTTCCCAATGTTATAGCCTGTCCTGGAGTCTGGAACTACTTTTTAAAAAACGATTTAAAAATTTTTTTCAATTATAGTTGGCATAAATATTATACTAGTTTCAGGTGTACAACATAGTGATTAGACATTTATATAACTTACAAAGTGATCATCCCAATAAATCTAGTACCCATCTGACACCATACATTGTTATTACAATATTTTTGACTACATTCTTTATGCTATACTTTACATCCCCATGACTATTTTATAACTCCCAGTTGTACCTCTTAATTCCTTCCCCTTTTGCATCTACCCCCCTAACCCTCCTTCCATCTAGTAATCATCAAGATGTTCTCTGCATCTATTAATTTCTGTTTTGTTTGTTTGTTTGTTTATATTGTTCCTTAGATTCTACATATAAGTGAAATCATATGGCACTTGTCGTTCACTGTCTGACTTACTCCACTCAGCATAATACCCTCTAGGTCCATCCATGTTTTTGCAGATGGCAAGATTTCATTCCTTCTTATGGCTAAGTAATATTACATTATACATATGTACCGCCTCCTCTTTACCCATTCATCCATCGATGGCCAGGTTGCCCCAAATCTTGGCTATTGCAAATAATGCTGCAATGAACGTATGGACACACATGTCTCTTCAAAGTAGTATTAAGGGTTTCTTTGGATAAATACCCAGAAGTGGGATAGCTGGGTCCCTCTTTGTCTCTTGATTTAAAGTCTATTTTGTTTGGTGTAACTATTGGTACCCCAGATTTTTTTTCATTTCCATTTTTATGAAATATCTTTTTCCATATCTTTACTTTGAGTCTGTGTGTTTCTTTTAATCTGAAGCGAATCTCTTGTAGGGGTCTTGTTTTCTTATACATTCATCCAAGTTATCTTTTGATTTAATCCTTTTTCATTTGAAGTATTTTGCTGATAGATATGTAGTTATTGCCATTTTATTATTCATATTTTTTCTTCTTCTTAAAGAAGTCCCTCCAACATTTCCTATAATACTGGCTTGGAGGTGATGAACTCTGTTTTTTTTTTTTTTTTTTTTGACTGAGAAGCTTTTTATCTGTCCGATTCTAAGTGATAGCTTTGCTGGGTAGAAAAATTTTGGTTGTAGTCTTTGCTTTTCATCAATTTGAATATTTCCTGCCAATCCCTTCTGGTCTGCAAAGTTTCTGTTGAGAAATTGGCTGCCAGGAGCTCCCTTGTAGGTAACTAGCTGTTTTTATTTTCTTGCTGCTTTTAAGATTCTCTCTTTGTCTTTAATCTTTGGCATTTTACTTATGATGTGGCTTGGTGTGGGCCTCTTTGGGGTCCTCTTGTTTTGAGTTCTTCGACTTCCTGGGGTGGTATGTCTATTTCTTTGATAGGTTAGAGAAATTTTCCAGCATTATTTCTTTAAATAGGTATTCACCTACTTGTTCTTCTTCTTCTACTTCAGGTACCCCTATGATACCTCTCTCTCTCTCTCTCTCTCTCTCCCTCCCTCTTGGTCCCCCTATGATGTGAATGTTGTTATGTTTGATGTTGTCCCAGAGGCCCCTTAAACTATCCCTACTTTGTTGGATTCTTTTTTTCTTGTTGCTGTTCTGATTGTGCATCCTTCACTACTCCATCCTCTAAATCACTGTTTCAATCCTCCACTTCGTCTATCCTGTTGATTCCCTCTCATGTACTCTTCATCTCGGATCTTGCATTCTTCATTTCTGACTGATTCCCTTTTTACATTTTCTATCTCTTTGTTAAAATTCTCACTGAGTTCATCTACTCCTCCCCTAAGTTTATTGAGCATCCTTATAACCAGTGTTTTGAACTCTGCATCTAGTAGTTTGCTTGATTCCATTTTGTTGAGTTCTTTTTCTGGAGCTTTGCTCTATCCTTTTATGTGTTACATGTTTCTCTGTCTTCCCATTTTGGCTGTCTCCCTGTGTTTGTTTCTATGTATTAAGTAGGACTGCTATGTCTCTCAGGCTTAAGAGTCTTTTGTAGTAGGTGTTCTGTGGGGCCCAGTCTCCTTTTTCATTGGAGCTGGACGCTCCAGGTATATCCCTGATATGGGTTGTGTGTGCTCTTTTGTTGTAGTTGTGCCTTGGTTGCTGTTTGCACGTCGATCAAGGGATTGACCAATGGACTGATTGGTTGTGAGGATTTGCTGGTGAGGGGATGACCCTACAGAGTAGGATTCACATTAGCAGGGCTCTGGTGCCTGCCTAATCTGCCATTGGGTGTGTCCTCCTCAGATGCATCCCTGGGTGGTGCTCTGGCTCCCACTCTGGTCAAAGCAGGCCACCAGATGTGCCAGCCCAAGGGCCTCCTGGTAGGGGCTCAGCTGCCGACCGCATTCAGCCAAAGCCTGTGCACTTCTGGGGCCACCTGGTAAGAGTTACATAACAATATACAGATGGCTGCCACCCACGCTGGGCTTATAGGTGCTTTAAGAGGCCAAGCCAGGAACCGAGGCTGGCCACCTCTACTGCAAGGCTTGGGGCTGCTCAGCAAGAGGTATGAGGCACAACGAGGCCAGATGCTGCTTCTTTGTGTTTTATGAGCCTTTGAGAGATTTTAGGAAAGTCTGCAGGATGAGCCAAGACAGGCCATTTGTATGGGAAAAAAGAACACTGGAGGCAGCTTGGTGGGTCCACAATTTGGGGGAGACAAGGGTCTCATAGACTCTCCAGGGCAGGGTAGCCTGTGTTAGCCTGGTTGATGGAGACTCAGACATGGTGGCCACCTGCATGGCAGGAGGACAGAGGAACAATGGATATTGTCAGAACTTTTGTCTGGGAGAAAGCCACCCCTCCAGCCCTCATCCTGAACCTAGACAACTCATTTCCTCCCCACATGTCCTTGGTGCCTTTCGAGTAGCTGCCCCAGTGCTGGAGCTCAGAACAGGTGAGTCCATCAGTGAGTAAATCCGTGTGTGAGTCCTTTAAGAGGAATGTCTAGGACTTCTGCAGCCCTCTGTCTCACCCAACCACAGTCTCTACTAGTTTTCACAGAGAGATGTTTTGGTAACTTCTATTCCTAGCACTGGAACCCTAGGCTGGGGAGCCTAGTGTGAAGCTGAGACCCATTGCTCCTCGGGGGAATGGGGGGAATCTCCGCAGGCAAGATACCTGCCCCTCCAGATTCTTGACTGCCACATGTGATTGTAGGACTGGCCTATTTTGTGTCTCTGCCCCTCCTACCAGCCTTGAGATGACCTCTAATGTATGTCCCCAGTTGTAGGGCTTCTGTTCTGCCGGACCTCAGGCAACTCCCAATGATGGTTGTTCTATAGTTTTGTTATAATTTTGATCTGCTCATGACACTCATAAGCATGTATCGTTTAGAGTTTCAGGTCTTAAACCTTCGTTTATGTTTCCAAAATTCAGAAAAGCCTGATGTAGGAGTTAATTTCAGCCAGGTAAAATGTGACTCCGCTGACCATCTATATAATGTACCTACCTGGGACCCTGACACCAGAGTAGAGTAGATTTTGAAATCTCAGTTGCTATCTCAAAGTGTTCAGATTTGAATGAAATGCTAGAGAGGAAAGGGCTGGAAATGGGATGATGCTTAGAGTTGCAACCAGACAATCACTGTCCTAAGAGGAGAAGTAGATGCATTAATCCTTGTGGTAGAGGCAGCATTCAGCAGCCCTAGAGTAAAATGGTAGAAATAAGGCAGGTGCAGTGGGATTGTTTCAGGATTGAAATTCTTCTGGAGAAGTGGGATGGAAATATAAGGGTGATACAGAGTCATTGAATGGTGTCTGGTCTGGAATTGAAAGCAGAACAGGATTAATTGACTAAGAAAACATGGGAGGATCAGGGAACTAAAATATAGTGAGATTAAAGACAACAACAGCAACAAACAGGTATGTCATGGGTTGAATGCGTTCCCTCCAAAAATAAAATATGTCAGTTTTAATCTCCAATACCTCACATTGTGACCTTATTTGGAAATAGGGTCTTTAGAGAGGTAACCTGGTTAAAACAAGGTCATTAGTGAGGGCTCTAATTCAATATGACTTTACATGTCCTTATAAAATTGGGAAATTTGGACACAGAGACAGACAAATATAAAGGGAAAACAATAAGAGAACACAGGAAGAATGTCATGTGAAGATAGAGGATTGGAGTGATGCATTTGTGGTACAAAGAACCTCAGAGATTGCTGGCAACCCACCAGAAGTTAGAAAGAAGTAAGGAAGGAATCTTTTAGAGGTTTCAGAGGGAGCGTGACCCTGCCAACACTTTAACTTTAGTCTTCTGTCCTCCAGAACTGTGAAACAATACATTTCTGTTATTTTAAGCCACTTAGTTTGTGGTGTTTGTTACAGTAGGCCTAGGAAACTAATACTAGATATATAGAGAGAAAAGGAGTCAAAAGTCTGAAGAATAAGAATTAATTAGAGAGAAGATTCTAGTTGAGTTCAGACTCCTGAAGCAGTTAGGAAATCTTGAGGGGGTGTACAGAATCATCAGTTCCCCCAGAGTTTCTGAAAACCCCAGATTTTAGAGGGTAATTCCAGGTAATTAGAGGGCTTCATTGGAGCCACAGGATTCTTTTCTTATCTCAACCAAAATCTCGCTGGTGGTCCTAGGTCACCCCAGAGCAGGCCAGGGGTTCAGAATGGAGGACCTCCAAAAGGTAATTGTTTGAAATGAAATGAGCCCTGTATTACTTTTACCAAACATTGCTACAAGGCCATTTTGTGTGAAACTGTAATGGCAAACAGACTTGCAGTTCACCATAGGGTGACTTCCTTTTGCTGTCACTAGGCAACAAATCAAGATGGATCCATCTGTAGTCAATTACATGTTCTCCAGAGAAAGACACTTTCTTTAGGAAGCAAACCTAAAAGTCTGTACAATGCCATACACACAGCAGAAATCCTTTACTTTACTAAACACACTTACACCTTTTGGAGTTTTTTAAAAACAGGCAAAAACTGTGATACATTGGGTTATAAGTTGTAGTTTAAACAATAATTATTGTATCTGGCTTTGTTTTATAAAGCTGGGTTGGCAAGTGACCCATTTCATTGAATAGAAAGTGTCAGCTAAAACCCACCTCGTGTCAGTTGCAGACATCTGTCTTTTGAAACTGATGCACTGAGGAAAACTATTACTTCAGGTTTCCTCATAATCAATAACAAATATCTATTGGATATTGACTTCAAAGATGAATAAGACCCAGTTCTTGCCCTCAATGATATGTGCTACAATCTAATTAGGGAGACAGTACATGTAAATAGAAAGATAATAATGCAAAGTAGTACAGGAATTTTCTCATTTGATACTTAAAACAATCTATGAGGGAGGTACTGTATTGTGGGCCATTTTACAGATGAGGAAATCAAGATAGAGAGAGGTTAAATAAATTGCCTAAGAAAAGATAGCTATCAAGTAGTACCTTCTATATTTGAGACCAGGTAGTCTGATTTAGAGTCCTCACACTTAAGACTACATTAGAGTAAAAATAAATAACTCTGAACAGTAGCCTTTTAGGTATTCTAAGTCTTGAACTAGGGCAAGAAGATGGACAGTTAAGAGACAAAAGCCTTTTGAACATAATTTCACATTGACGCTCATAGTAGCTTTATAATATAGATAGCTCTTTCAAAGTACACTAAGGTATTATAGACGGTCAATCAGTAACAATCAATTATAAAAATCCCAGACATAAGTGAGCGTGTCAATTGATTGTGCTATTTTACATTCCTATTAATGTTTATGTGTCCATGCTGGATACCTCTTCTTACCTCATTTTGAATGTCATTGCTATAAGACTCCCTGTCATTAATTTATGCAAATAAACCAGAATCCCCCTACTTCTATATTGTGTGGTAAACTTCTCTAATTTGGGCTAATTCATCCAATTTATCCACTCCTCTTATTTAAGATGCACATGTGTATGTGCGTGCATGTGTGTACATGTAGGTGTGTGTGTGTGTGTGTGTGTGTGTGTGTGTGTGTGTGTGTGTATTAAGTAGCAATTCAGTTCGGGATATCTATAAAATGAAAGACCTTACCTATAACAGCCTTTCATTTCTAGATGTTACTGCTGCGAGAGAGCTACTACTATTACTACTATACTACTACACACACACACGTGTACACATACACACACACATACCACACATGACTTTGTCAAGACAGCAGAATCATCTCTACTTTAAGGCCACTTGGGCAGGTGACTTTGGGGGTCTCACCTTGCTGGAACTCATGTAAAGGGAGTGCTGAGAGAGGGAATAAACCTCTAAAAGGAAAATAAAAATTACCTGGGACGCATAAAGTGAGACTGTGAAGTGGTGAGAGACTGACTTCCTGGAAGCCACTCTTTTGCAGCCACCCTTAATCATCCTGATCTGTGACTCCTTTTTCCTTTAAAACTATCTTGATGTGCACTTTAACTTGATTTTATCTGGATCTGAAAATAGACTGCCTTCATTGTGAGGTGATTTTCTCAGGTTCTTGTTAATGGTGACTTAAAATGTTCTTCTTTAGTCCCATCACCTCCAATCAAGCCTGGGCTCTCATTCTCCTGCTTGAATGATCACCAGCTGGCTTGGATAACCACAACTTCTTCTTTAATCCATTCCATATACCGATACCGATGTAACGGTTTAAACGTTACACATGACACCCCCTGGTGCTAAATTTTTCAATGGCTCCCCAAATTTCCAATAGTAGAAAATCTAAACTTATCTGTTAGTCTATCAAGACTCTCCCAATCAGGCCTCATCCCAGCTCCCATCCACCCTTATTTGCCACAGCTTCTAACATGCTTCTTTTACTTTGGTCAGGCTTGTCACAACAGTGTTCTAAGAACCTAGCAAGCTCATTCATTCACAGATCGTCAGATTACAATGAGATACTGTATTTTTGTTTCATTCAAAAACATATTGTAAGCCTACTCTATGCCAGGATTTGTTAAGGTGCTAGATCCCAAAGGTAAACAAGAAAGTCCTCAGCTATCTGGCATAGGTGACAGCTGAAAAGACAATCATATTGCTGCATGATAAGTGGTGTGATGGAGGGGGCCCAGGGAGCTGTGGGATCCCAGAGGAGAGCAGGGAAGGATTCAAGAAGCGATGTTACAATCCTGATGCATGAAGAATGAGTAATAGCTAGGGAGGCAAGGAGCTGGTGAGGGGAAGTGACATTCCCAGTAAAAAGAGCAGGAATCAAAGAAGACCACAGAAACAGTGAGAGTTGGAATATGTTTCAGACATCTTTGCATTGTACCTGCACCTAGCACTCTCCTAGGCACATAGGAAGCACTCAGAAATTGATTCTTAGTTGACCATTCTGCCTCTTCATCTGCTAGAACATTTAACAGATTACTTTTGGCTAAGGGATGCTGTATTAATTATTTTGTAGTAACAAGGAATGTAAAAATCTCAGTGGTGACTACAACAAAGCTTAATTTTTTGCTCTTACAAAGTTCATTGCAAATCCAGGTGACACTCTGGGGCAACTTTCCTCCATGTGGTAACTCAATGATACCTGCTACTCTGATTTTGTGGCAACTACATCTCCACATATGCTTACATAATCACTATGGGAAGGAGAAAAGAAAGTGGAGGGTCTCACACAGTAAATGAAATGCCCTAGTCATGAAATATCTCACTTCACCTCACAACTCATTGGCTAGAATGAGTTACATGGCCCCTCCCAACAACAAAGGGACTTGGGGAGGTGGAATCCTCTGATGGGCTCAGAAGAAGAGAATCACTTAGACTAATACCAGCTAGGTGAGTGCTAGAATCCTCCTAAGCAGATATTACTTACGATCATCATGTGTTAAGTTGGTCTGTTGGTTATTGTGTTTAGAGAACAAACTACTCAAATATCTGGGTTTGGACGTTTTTGTTACAGTTGTTTCTTTTCCTGACTGGAATTATGCCATCATCTGTTCTTGGACTTCAGCCAACAATGCTAAGTCATCTGGCAAAGTGATTACATTACTTAAGCCATGGTATTAGTGATGCTGTTGTCACCATTTGAAAAATATTATTTGTACGTGATATGAGTGAAACAAGACAAACAAGCCAAGTGGCACACCCAGCACAGATCCACTACACTCTCTAGGTCTTTGTTACCTGATAAATATTTTCTTCATCTGTGTATTTTGATGGGTGATTTGGCTATTTCTTTAGATCAGGCTAGTGTACAACCTAAGTCACACCAATTATCGATTTCCATCTTTATTTTCTATAGACAAACTATGAAGTAATACATACCAGACAAGGTATGTGTTCCCAAAGTGGGTAGCTAATATACCAGGTCCTGAGAAATGGCCCCAATAACTTTTGAAGATATTTACATGTTGTATGGAAGAATGATAGAGGCCAGTTAGTACTAGCTTCCTAATTCACCCTAAATATGGATGTTTAACATATATCGATTATTGAAACAATCATAGTAGGAAAGATTTAAAAGTTTGATAGTATTGAAGAGGATGTGAACAAGTCAGCACACTCTTAATGAAAGTGAAAATTAGTATAACATTTTCAAAGGGCAATTGAATAATATCTGTTAAAAGATAACTTTTTAGATCCTATGATCCAATGTATTCAGTTCTAGAAATTTATCCTATGGAAATGTTGCTTTAAATGTGCAAAAAAAAATTATATATAAGGATGTTCATTGCAGCATTGCCCATAATAGAAAAATAGAAATGACCCAAATGTCTATTCATAGAGGAACTGAGAAAATACACAATGGTGCATTCTATTTTTTAAAAAATTAGGTGGATCTACATGTACTGGTATGGAAAAATGTCCATGCTGTATAGCTCAGTGAAGAAAGAGTTTAAAAATAGCATGAATAGCTTGCTTAAAAATTGTTTGAGCTTAATAAATTCTATTATACATACAAGAAAAAATGTTTGGAGGAATAGATACCAACTTAACAGTAGTTATAGAGATAACTACTATGGGACACTTTCACTTTCTATAATACTTGTAGAGTTCTGTAATGTTAGAAAATTTTGTAATCAGGAAATGACATTACATTTTTTTCTAATTAAAAAATGTAAAAACTTCCTCCAAGAAAACCTTTAATAAAATTTCTTGAATAAAATCTGACTTCTAAGAAAACCCTGATTTACTCTACAGCTCAGGAAATAGATTTGACAGCTCTTAACTTGACCAGCCAAGTGTAACAGAGTGGAGCTTAGCACAAGGATCTGAGCAATTAAAGCTGCAGAATAATTACCAGTCATCAGAGGTTCTGATAGAACCCAGGCCTTTACACTGTCATCTTTGATCTGCTCTCAGGGCCTAATGATTGAAATGCTTAAGATTTTTGGGACAAGAGCACAGTTCTCATTAGACCACACTCTTTAAAACTTTCCATGGCTACTAGTTATCAACAGAATAAATCCAAATCATTTAACATGGCATTCAAGGTGCTATGCTATTTCCCAACCCTAAATCCCAACTTAGTCAAAGAGCTTTACAGCATAATGTCTAAGAGTTGAGGCTTTAGATCTTTAGCCAGTTCTAGGATTAAATTTTCTGCCTCATCTCCATTTCAACAAACTCGAAACTATTTGTCTTCCAAAGCCAAGTTCACCTGTCCTTTCTCTATACCCTGCCCTTCCCAGATCTCTATCAGAAAGCATTGTCTTTCCCCTAAACTCTTGCATGGCCGTGTCTATACTGCTTTTACGGCACTTACACTTTCTTACAAAGTAGTTTTTAAAAATTATATCCATATTAAATGGTCAGCCCCATGAAGATAAGAGCCTCCTATCCCCCATAGCGCACAGCATCTTGCTTGCACATGCCAGGCTCATAGGAAATTTTCATGGAATTGAATGAATAAAGAATGAATTAATTTCCCTTTTAAAAAGAGCCTCACCAATTTACACGTGCTCCCAGCTGGTGGCAGTAGTCCCCTTTAGCTCTTCTACCATTCAACACACTGCTGTTCCTCAGAGTCCCAAATCATTCTGCAAGTGAGCAATTCCCAGTTTAAGACAGTCAGAGATGAAAGTGCTGAACTCAGAGTCAGGTAAGCTGGCCTTTAGCTCCAGATCTGTCACTAACTAAATATGTGATTTGCAAGCTAGTTCCCTTATTTTCTGGATCTGTTCCCATGTCTTCAAAATGAAGGATCAAGCTAGGATGACTTTCAGAGTTTGACATTCTATGATTTTCATACTCTGTAAACTCAAGATTACTAGAGTTATGAGATCTTTGGATAGTTGCCACCATCATTTTTCATCTATTCTAGAATGTACTTATGGTAACAATATGGACAGAGGCATTTCCTTAAAAATCCTCTCCAAATGCTCTTTCCTTGTTTGGATATAATAGGACACATCAGAGCCCAGCCATTGCAACTCTCTGGCTAGTGTTGACTCTCAGAAGGAAACTGGGTAGTGATCCTTGGACGTGTGGGGAAAAGGAGTAGGAAACTCAGTTAAGCACGTGGAGTTAACCACAGCGTCTAATACTGGGAAAGAAAGGACTCTGTTGTATTTATTTCGAGACTTCTGTTTTTCTTCTGTTAGAAATGTATTTAAAAAGTTATATTCTGGGGGGAAGAAGCAGTTACTTTTTTATCATTACTACTGTGATTCAACAATTTAATTTTTTAAACCACAGTTTAATATTAATAAAATACTGTTCCTGCCTTCTCAATGGGGAGAAGACAGGAAGCCAAGGTGTGTACATGTGGGCATAAAAAGAAATTATTATTTTTTTAGGTTTGTTTGTTTGTTTGTTTGTTTGTTTGTTTTTGGTGACATTGGTTAATGAAATCCAGTAAGTTTCAGGTGTACAATTTAACAGTTAGGCATATATATATATTGCATTGTGTGTTCACTGTCCATAGTTAGATTTCTTTCTGTCAACACATATTTGACCCCTTTGACCCCATCTACCTTCTTCCTTTCCCCTCCCCCAACCCTCTGGTAACCACTAGTCTATTGTCCATGTCCATGAGTCTGAAAGTAGTTTTAAGAGAAAGAACCAAACTACTACTTTTTATAACCCCCCCCCTCCCCCTATCCTCTGGTAACCACTGTCTATAGTCCATGTCCATGAGTCTCTGTTTGTTTGTCCTGTTCGTTTGTTGCTCTTAGGTTTATATCCCACATATAAGTGATATCATAAAAATATGGAATGCTCCATGAATTTGTGTGTCATCTTTGTGTAGGGGCCATGATAATCTTCTCTGTATTTTTCCAATTTTAGTATATGTTCTGCTGAAGCAAACACCGTTTTTTTTTCTTTTTAAATTAAAAAAAAATTATTATTATTATTTTTATTTTTTCAATTACAGCTACTCTGCTATCTTGACTGGAACTCCGAGAAATTCTTGTGGTCTAGGTCAGGTTAACAGATTTAATGGGTATTGCATTTAAAGTTTTGGTATTTATAAAGTTGTAATGAAGGGATATATTCTTTTGATAAAAAATTGAATTAGGTTTAGAAGTCTGATTCTAACTCCAAGGGAAAATATTCACCCTTTCTCCATTATTTAGTGTCAGAGGGTACAAATTACAAGAACAATGATGAAATTTTGATTAAGAATCTCCTCTGAAAGAGAAACTAATAGATGGGAAAAATGTGTCCTAGTTGCAAGGAATAACTGCTTTAACTTTAGCTGAACCAATGATATGAATGAATCTAAAGAAATAATACCTATAGAAGACAATGGGATAGGGAGAGGAAGAGGAAGAGGGAGAGAGGGAGGTATACATATGACACACTCACACAAATCTGAAATAAAACCTTCACAAACAATACTTTATAATCAGGGCCATTTTCCTAGGCATGTGACCTGTATAGTAGCACAGGGCTTTGTGTCTGGGCCTCTCACTGTCTTGAAATTCTTAATAATTTTATTTTAGAACTTGTGTTTTGCAAGTGAAGTCAGATGAAACAATGGAGCATGCTGTAGCAGATGAGATTGGGGTAATATATGTGTCTGCTGCCATTTTTTGCTGCCTCATTTGCATATATCATTTGTGATACCCCATGAACACAGGACTCCAACTCCAGTGGACTTGCAATGTCTGGGCGTTCAACAAGACTCAAAGGGAGGACAAGGTCAGTGTGTAGCATCTACAATTGAGTAAGGCTGGGGTGGAGTTGGGGAGTGGTGGTGACAAACCAAAGAGGCCACACTTTCCTTTCCAACCAGAACTTATTTCCAGTGCAGAAAGAATGCAATAGAGTTCTGAGAAACACGAAGACCACAGAACCCTATAATATCCTACTTTGTTACTTTCCTGTATTAGCTAACCACTTATGCTGAAAATGATGACATAAAAGGAAAGGGAATGATAAGCCAACACTTTCCATTTTTTTCTTTCCTTAATCATCAGTAAGCTGAAAGTAGAGAGTTTTGATAGATTACACATGTATGAAGAAGAGAAAAACAATTGAATTAGTTTTGTGCAATATGTTCACTGTTCTGGTAAAGAATTAAATATGTAATATATATGCATGTATGAACTGCAAAATATGAATTATGTAATTTTAGTGATTTTGCATGTAAGTTAAATGCTGTTACATTTGCATTTCAAACTGGCATTGCAAAATATAAAGATGTATAGTAAATTCCTGTTAATTATCAATTTTTTTTATTTAAGATGATAATAAATAGCAAATAAAAAATACTATGACAAGTCAAGAAAGGAACTGCAGAAGAAAGGAAAAGCTTTACATATGAATACCTTTAACAATACTTTCTTCCTACTTTTTGATCAAGGAATCCCACATTTCCATTTTTCACTAGGCCCTGCAAATTCTGCAGCCAGTCCTGCTTATAATGTGTGAAGCTCTGTGATGCTTTCTACTCTGGTCTTCTCTATTTGTTTAAATGTTGCTCATGATCCGCTCGATTGATTTCATGACCCTTAATGGGTTATGATAGACAGTTGGAAGAACTCTGCCTTAGAGGTTAGAGTACGTGGTTAACATTCCCCCAAACATTTTTCTCAACTAGAGCAAAGAGCTTAATAGCCAGGCCTGGAGTCAATCAGAGGTGGTATTATTCCCCCTGAGGGAAATAATCAGAGGTATCAGAAGAGTCCTGCCAGCACCTTTGCAAGACTGCTTGATTAATTATTGCCATGGCTTCTAAAACCAATGAGATGGGTAATTTGGTCCCTCAAGGTCTTATACATATGTCTCTTTGATCTTAACTCAGAAGTCTCTGTATTCCATCAAAGTAATGCTTCAATTAAGTTTATCCCAGTGCTATTCCAGGTATTAGGTCAAAAAGTCATCCCCTCTTCTATTTTCCATCTAAAATCATGCATGACTCTGTTATCCTAATAAGGTCATCAGACAAGATTATACAATGTGTGCCAAATATTAAAATTCTGCAGAGGGAACTACATTTCTAACAAAATTAATACTATGGTGGTTCAGAGCATAAGCTTAAGAGTCAATTAGACACCGATATCAATCCCAGTTCTGCCTCTCTCTTAGACATGTGACTTAATCTTTCTGAGTTTTAATTTCCTCATCCATAAAATGGGAATATTAATATCTATCATACAGTGTTGCTGTGAATATTAAATTAATGTTTGCAAAGTGCCTAGTAGCACTTAGTAAATGACAGCTGTTATTGTCATTCACATTTCCAACAGAGAAATGTAAGTAAAGGTATCTACAAATACATCTTCCTCACCCAACTTTCATCCTGAATTGTTCAGCACAGCCAAAAGAATTTTTCTTTAGTGCTTGTCCAGTGGGTCATAATCATGGGTGACTTTGCCCCACCAGGTAATAATTTGCAATGTCTGGAGACATCATTGGTTGTCACAATTGTTGGGGAGGTGATACTGACATCTAGTGGGTAGAGGCCAGAGATGCCACTAAACTTTCTACAATGCAAGGTACATCTCCTCCCCATACACAAAAGAGAATGATCCAATGCAAATGTTGATAGAGCCAGGGTTGAAAAACCTGTTTTGTTTGAAGCCTGGACTAGCATCTATAGGAAAGTACATAGTTCCTTCAACACCTCCAAAATTGAATTACTCAAGATTTCTACCAAAGTTCTCAGAGCTATCGCATTACATGGCACATGATGTAGTATCAAAGAAGAATATCCACAGCTATCTGAAAAAGTTATTAAAATACTCCTCTTTTTCCCAAATACATATCTATGAGTCCTCATTGTTTTTGTATACTGTAACCAAAACAACATATGGCAGCCAATTGAACACAGAAGCAGATATGAGACTCTAGCTGTCTTTTATATTAGTAGACATTAAAGAGATTTTCAAAAATACCAAACAATGCCAATTTTCTCACATTTTTCATTTTGAAAAATGTAAGTTTTTTTAAAAAAAATTACTTTACCAGTTTTGAGAAATGCCTATACTTAATATGAAATTAAAATTGCAAATAGGACGCAGCCCTCACTACCTACCTGGATTACTATCACATCTGTGTGAATCATTGTTCCAGAAAGAAATATATTCTAAATAAAAATTTAACTGACTTTATCATCTGTTTTCTAGGGATAGGCAAAACTGGAGTGAGATTATGAAGACTCCTGGAAAATGTGTAACTGGAACTGTTTTGGATAAAAACATAAGAGTATACACATAGAAAAGATTAAAAGATTCTAAGGAAAGGAGTTGATAAATTAAAGGTAAATATGTAAGACTGGGTGGAAATTTAAAGTAGAAAATGATGGGATAAGGCTAAAAAGTAAAAAGTGAATTGAAGCCGTATCTTAGCCTACTAATGAAACAGGAGTCACATTGAAACTTAACCAATGAGAAATTATTCAAATGCCCACTAACAAGAGGCTAGATCAACAAATTGCGGTGTATTCATACAATGAAATGCTATTCAGCAATAGAAAGGAATGTGCTGCTAATATATCAGATGAATCTCAAGAATATTATGAGTGAAAAATGCCAGACACAAAAGAATATATACAGTATGATTCCATTTATGTAAAGTTAAAGAACAGGCAAAAATAATTAATGGCGATATAATTCAATACAGTGGATACCTATGAGGGAGAAGGCATTGACTGGAAGGAGACACAAGGAGACTTTCTGGGGTTACTTGGATAATAGTAACATGGGTGTGTACATGTTTCAAAGATAAGACTATACACTAAAGTTCTGTGCCTTTAACTGAATTAAATTGTACCTCAATAAAAAATAAAAATAAGTTAATGAACCAGTGGATCAATCGTGCTTTGAAAAAAAATCTGTCACTGATTTCATCTAAGATACTTGGTTGTTTTCAATTGAAATGACTGAAGCAAGGCTGTCACCACCTGTGGTCTGTTCTGGTGTATTTGAGATAACCCCTCCCATCCCAGAGTATTTCTAGCCTTCTGTGTATGTGCCCCTGTGTCCTAACATAGTTCCTCATATGATTTCTCACTCTCAGAGTACAGAGAAGGTCAGGATAGGGAAAAAGACTTGTTTCTCAGCAAAAAAATCCCAAAATATCTACTTCTCCCCACCCCCACTACTCCACCAGGAGCCTCCCGTGTGGACTCCCTGCTTCCCATCCTGCCCTGCT
>NW_006440152.1:389915-391658 GCF_000325575.1 Pteropus alecto | reverse complement strand
ACAAAACCCATCCAATGGCCTCCCACCACATTCAGGAAGAAATCCAAGCTCTTTCTTCTCTCCTATTAAGCCTCACATAATCTGATCCTGCCCTCCTCACCAGCCACTCTGCCATTTATTACTGTGTTCTGGCTACCCTGGCTTACTTTCAGCTCAAAAGCATCAAGTTCTTTCCTGGCTATGGACATTCACACTAGCTGTTTCTTCTGCCTAGAAAGCTCTTCTCTGCCCACTCTTTGACTGAAGAAGTCTCACACATTCTACAAATCTGATGGAATGCCACTTCCTCAAGAGGCCTTCCCTGATTCTCCAGTCTGTTAGGTTCTCCTGTTATTCATTCTTTATAGCATATCACGTTTTGTTTTGTTTTGTTTTTTCATGAAACTTCTCAGGATTTATAGTTATATACTTATTAGTTTGTTCATTTGTTTATTGTCTATTCTCTACTAGAATGCTGTTTCTCCAGGGTCTAGTGCTTATTCACCAATAAATATCTGGTGAATGAATGACTGAATGCTCTAATCCTGCTAACTATCTTGAAAGGGTTTTATAATGATATAATGATAATATTTAGGGAAATGCTATGAAGACTGGCCTAATTAAAAAGACAAGGGGACATTAGAACTACTCTGAACAGAATAAAGAGCGATAGTGCAATAACGAAGGGCATTTGTTGTTTTAAAGAGTGCTCCAGGTAATTCTGAGACAGATGGTCCTAAAGAGGGACTCATGCTTTAGTTGGTGCCACAAATACTTAATTAGCACTGGATGCTGGTGATAAAGCAGGGGACAAGATAGACAGTTCTGCACTCACAGAGTTCACATTCTAGTGAAGTAAATGACTGTGTAATATAATGTCAGGGCTGCGGTGATGCTCCAGAGCTCGAGTTTTATCAGTAGCTCTACCTACTTTATCTCCATTCCCACAATCGGAAGCCTAGCAAGTACCAAAATGTACCGCTCTGGCCTGATCATGTTGTTCCTCTTGCCTTCTCACTATTTAAAACTAAATCCGATCAGGTTACTGCCTTTTCTGTTTTCACCATGTTTCCAAACTATGGCTTCACAATGGAATTGTTTGGAGAGTTTTAAAAGAATATTGATACCTTGGGCTTCCTTCCCCTAGACATTCAGTTTTAATTGTGGTCTGGGCATATGTATTATTTAAAAATCCCAAGGTGATTCTAATGTGTAGACAAGGTTGAGATATTGCATTAGAAAGAACACTGCCAGACACACTAAGACTTGGACACCTGTAATTTTCAACAAGTCTTTACCCTTACCTAACTGCTTCGACCCTAACCAGAGGTTCTCAATGTGCCTGAATCTGCTGGGGAGCTTGTGAAATGCAGACTTCTGGACTCTATCCCCAGTTTTAAGATGAGGCCCATGGATCTGCATTGAAACAAGCATCTTCCATGGCTCTTAGTCACACTAAAGACCTGTGTGTCCTAGAGACTGGACACTCCCATCAACTAGGGGGTGCAAAACCCTCTTCTAGGTGATGTGATAGGTTACAAAAAGAAAGACCTCACAGCCTAATAGACTACTTGAATATTAACAATTTTATATTTTCTACCTAAATATCTCTGCTATGTCATTCCCCTTACTTTCAGCTATTCATATCCAGCTTTCCTCTCCTCTATGATGCTATAAGTCAAAAATACTCAAGAACATATTAGCAAATAGAGTCCAGCAATATATAACAATTCTATATCATAACCAAATGTGTTTTATTCCAAG
>NW_006440152.1:385550-389827 GCF_000325575.1 Pteropus alecto | reverse complement strand
TATTTTCTAATGTTTTATTAAAGATTTTCACGTCTATATTCATGAGAGATGTTGGTCTGTAGCTTTTATTTTTATTTTTTGTACTGTCTTTGTCTGGTTTTGATACCAGAGTAAAACTGGCCTCGTAATATGAATTTAAAAAGTGTTCCCTTCTATTTTCTGGAAAATATGATAGATTATTAGTGTTACTTATTCATTAAATGTTTGGTGAAATTCTTTAGTGAAACCATCTGGGCCCAGAGATGTCTTTTTAAGGAGACTTAAATTTACAAATTCAATTTTCTTTATTGCTACAGTGCTATTCAAATTATTCATTTCATATAGGTTGAGTTTTGGTAGTTGGTACTTTTCAAAGAATTGGTCCATTTTACCTCAGTTCTCAAATTTATGTGTTTAAAGTTGTTTGAAATATTTTCTTATCTTTTTAATGGCTACAGTCTGTAATGATATCCTATTTCATTTCTGATATTAGTCATTTGTGTCATTTCTCTTTTTTCAGTCTGGTTAGAGGTTTGTTAATTCTATATACTTTTTCAAAGAACCAGCTTCTTGTTTCATTGTTTTTCTGTATTTTTTTTTCTATTCTCAATTTCATCTCTTTATTATTTCCATTCTTCTCCTTTCTTTGAGTTTACTTTGCTCTTTTTTTTTTTTCTGGGTTCTTAAAGTGGGAGTTTGGATTATTGATTTGATACTTTCATTTAAAAAAAAACAAGAAACATAAACACTTTTGAAAAGATATATGCACCTCTATGTTCATTGCAGCATTATTTACAATACTTTTCATCTTTTCTAATGTAAGCATTTAGCGCCATAAATTTCCCCTTTAACACTGCTTGAGCTGGGTTTCTCAAACGATCATATGTTGTTTTTTTTCATTTTCATTCAGTTCAATGCATTTTTTAAAATTTCCCTTGAGGCTTCTTTGATCTATGGATTATTTAGAAGTGTGTTCTGTAGTCGTCAAGTGTCTAGAAATTTTCCTGTTATCTTTCTCTTATTAATTTGTAGTTCGATCCCATTGTGATCAGAGAACAAATCCTGTATACTTTCAATTCTTTTAATAGTTAAGGTTTGCTTTCTGGCCCAAGGAATGGTCTATCTTAGTGTCATGTTCTATGGGTGCTTAAAAAGAATGTGCATTCAGCTGTCACTTAATAGAGTATTCAATAAATGTTTATTAGATCCTTTGGTTGATGGTATTGAATTCTTCTATATCTTTGCTGATTTCCTTCCTGGGAGTGTTGATGTTTCAACTACAAATATAGATCTATTTTTCCTTTCCGTTCTATCAGATTTTGCTTCACAATTTCTCAGCTCTGCCATTTGGTGCATACACATTTAGGATTGTTAGCAGATTGGCTCTTTTGTCATTATGTAATAATCCTCCAACCCTGATACTTTCCTCTGTTTTACTGTTCCAATCTTCCTGTAAGTCATTTGAACATGTTTTAGAATTCTATTTTGAGTTATCTAAATTGTTTTTATTGTATATATTCAGACAGCTTTTTAGTAGCTGTTCTAGCTGTTACATTACATATACAAACATAACCTATCACAGTCTACTAGTTTCATCATTTTACCAGTTCAGGTGAATGTAGAAACTCTATCTCCCTTTATGACCTTTGTACCTTCTCCCATTTATCATATAATTGTCTTAAATAATTGACCACCAGGTCAAAGTAGTGTTATAGTTCTTGGTTCAACCATCAAACAATTTAGAAAACATAAAAAGAGACAAAAAGCTTATTGTATTTATCCATATTTTTGTTCATTCTTTTGTTCTTCCTTCCTGATAATCTGAGACTTCTTTTATTATTTCCTGACTGTTTATAGAAGTTCCTGTAGCCATTCTTTTCTGCTGCCATCACATTCTCTTACTTTATTTCTATCTGAAAATGTCTTGTTTTCACCGTCACTCCTGGAACGTTTTTGCTGGATATAGAATTTTGGAGTGCGAGGATTTTTCCAATAGTTGAAAATGTTGTCTCTTCCTTCTGTCCGCCATGGTTTTTGATGAGAAATTTTCTATTATTTAAATTGTTTTTTTCTCTATTGGTAAGGTATCATTTTTTTCTTATTGATTTCAAGATTTTCTTTTTGTATTTGTTTTTTAGATTTTTTTCGGTGATTTATCTTGGCCTGAATTTCTTTATATTTATCTTATTTGGAGTTTGTGCAGCTTCTTGGAGTTGTAGGGTATTTTTTGCCAAATTTTGGGGATTTCACACCCCTTTTTGAACACTATTCAACCCCTCTTTCTTTCTCCTCTGCTGGAATTCTATTGGCATTACTATTAGATCTTACATTATAGTCCCCCATGTCTCTGTTATACAGCTTTGTGTAAAAGGAGATTTTTATTGCTTAGTTTTTAACTTCAATGCTTCATTTCTATTTCCTGTCCATTCTGCTGACAGACTATCCATTGAATTTTTTATTTTTGTTTTTGATTTTTCAATTTTAAAATTTCAATTTGCTGTTTTATATCTTTAATTTCTTTTCTTGGATTTTCTATTTTTTATTTGTTTCAAATGTGTCCATAATTGCTCCTTAAAACATTTTTATGACTCCTTTAAAATTTTTGTCAGCTTATTCTAACATCTCTATGATATTGATATTGGCATCTACTCATTGTCTTTTTTATTGTTAGAGATCTTCCTGGTTCTTTGTATAACAAATGATTTTTATTGATACCTGGACATTTTTGTATGATGTTGCAAGACTCTGGCTCTTAGTTAAGCCTTCTGGTATAGGTGGTTTCTTCTGACACTGATCTAGCAGGGGAAGAGGAGACATTGCCTCTTTACTGACAGGTGGAGGTAGAAGTTCAGGTTCTCTACTTGGGCTCCATTGACACCTGTGGTGGCTCATTACTATCATGCAGGGATGGTAGTTCTGGCTCTTCATATGGTTTCCAGTGATATCTGCTTAGCTAGGAGAGGTTAGACCGTGTTGTTTACTGCTCTCCCATGGCCTTCATTGATGTTAGTCAAGTGTGGGTGGTGTGAAGTGACCTATTTTCCACTGGGCAATAGTAAAGTCCTGACTCTTCACTAGGCATCCTCTGTGGAACCTAGACTTCCACCCTCAACAAGTTGTAACTAGGTTCCCTAGTTACAACTTGTTGAGGGTGGAAGTCTAGGTTCCACAGTAGGACTTCACTACTGTGGACTTTAGTAGCATGGGCGAGTTGTAGCCACAGTATTTTCTGTGGAGTTTGGCTGGAGCACAGTAGTTATTGTTTAAAAGGTTTCTATCTTGCTAGGCTGCTCCTCTCTGTCCTTTGACTAGAGAGACAGGCTTCCCTTGGGGCTCTTCGCTCTGTGCCTTTTGGCACTTTGGGTGCCAGCTTGTCCAGCACATAAGAGGCAAAAATAAAACAGAGAATTTACCATTGTTTATTCCTTTGTAGTCCTGAAGTTCCTACTCCATCTGCCTTCTCTCCACTCTTCAGTGTTTTCTGGGTTTGTTTTATAAATAATGTCCAGAGTTTTTAGCTGTACTTAGTGGGGGGAATAGGGGAGAGCACATCTACTCCATCTTTCTGAAAATGGAAGTTCGCAAACGTGTTTTGAAATTGAAAATTTGGGGGATTTTAAGATGATAATGTGATACACAGTGGTTCTCAAACTTGAGTATGCATCAGAATTGCCTGGAGAACTTGTTAAAGTACAGTTTGTTGGGTGTATCCTTCAGATATTCTGATTGGGTATATGTGGGATGGGGCTTGGAAATTTGTATTTCCAACAAGTTCTAGCCAATACTGCTGGTTCAGGAACCACATTTTAAGATCACTCCTTTAGGGATGTATAGCCCAATGATTCTGAACTCTGGCTGTTCATTAGAACCACCTGGTAAAATTAATTTTAAAAAAGAATGTCTCATACCAATGGAACCCATAGCAATAATACATGCTCATTGTTATTTTAAGCCCCTAAGTTTTGGAATAACTTACTTTGTAGCCATAGATAACTAATAAATCTGTCTAGACACTGAAGTTATGATTTACCCTTCAAAATCAGCTTCCCTAGCTTCCCTATCAAGGTGAAAGGTATCTCTAAGTTTTTTTTTTTTTCAGTGACCAAAGCCGTTTTTACTCACCTTTATCACTCCACTTACATATAATTAGTTGTCAAGTCCTATACAGTGTCTCTGCCATCTATCCTTTTCTTTGGTGCTTGTCTCTTTCCAGATTAAACTAAAGCCTAGCTCTAATCATTTTTATACTCCTGCTCTAAAATCATCAACTTTCACAAAAACACAATTTGCAGATGGAA
>NW_006440152.1:371510-379489 GCF_000325575.1 Pteropus alecto | reverse complement strand
ATTTTTTTGTTTTGTATATGTATTAAAAAACAATTTTGTACTTTACTAAACATTAGTTCTTGGTTCTCTTTTCATGATAGCAGATCTCCTTCATTCATTTTACAAGTTGCACAGTATGTGCCATAATTCGTTGAACCATTTTCTTATTGAAAAACAGTTGGTTATTTCTACATTTTTGCTATCAAATAGTGCTGCGATGAGTGCTGCTGCACACATGTTGTTATGCACTTGTGCTACTTCTGTAGCTTAGAGTCCTAGAAATGTAACCTCTGGGTCATAGGGTGCAGACAATTTAAATATTGAGAGAGAATGCAAACTTGTTCTTCTAATGCGGTTGTAACAATTTTCACCTTCATGACAGTGTGTCACTGCCCATTTTCCCATACTCTAGCCTTAAGAGGGTACTGTTAACCTATTTAAATTTTTGCAAAACAATTAGGCAAAAATGCTACTGCATTGTTGTTTAATTTTCATTTTTTTATTAGTATAGTTACATAGCTTTTCATAAGTCTATATACCACTTATATTTCCATTCCCATGAATTGACTCAGGTCCTTTATCCATTTTCTTATTGAATTTTGAATGTTTCTTAGTGCTTTCTATGTGCTTTTTATACAGTATGAATATTAATTCTATCGTGTATTGTACACATAGAAAGCACTAAGAAACATTTTAACTTTGTTAATGGTGTCGGTTAAAAGTTTTCACTTTTCTATCCAGACAAGAAAAAGCTAAAGGAGTTCATTACAACTAACCAGACATATTAAAGAGACTTCTTTAAGAAGAAAAAGGAGAAAAAGATAAAAAAATATGAATAATAACATGGCAATAACTATATATCTACATATGTAAATATTTAAATGTAAATGGATTAAATGTTCCAATCGAAGGATATAGGATGTTGAATAAATAAGAAAATAAAATCCTTACATATGCTGCCTACAAGAGACTCCCTTCAGATTGAAAGACACACACAACTAAAGGTAAAGGGATGGAAAATAATATTTCATGAAGATGGAAAGAAGCAAACAAAAGCTAGTGTAGCAATACTTATACCAGATAAAATAAACTTTAAAACAAAGGCTATAACAAGAGACAAAGAAGGACTCATTGCCTAATTGTTTTGCAAAAATTTAAATAGCAATTCCACTTCTGGGTATTTAAACAAAGAAATGCAAAACACTAATTTGAAAAGACATATGCCTTCATATGTTCATTCCATAACCAAGGTATGGAGGAAATCTAAGTGTCTATCAATAGACAAATGGATAAAGAAGAAGTGGTACTTGTATACAAGGAAGTATTACTTGGCCATAAAACAGAATGAAATCCTACCATTTGCGACACATGGATGAACCTAGAAGGTATTATGCTAAGTGAAATAAGTCAGACAGAGAAAGACAAATACCATATAATTTCACTTATGTGTGGAATCTAAAGAATGAAATAAATGAACAAACAAAACAGAAACAGACTCATAGGTACAGAGAAGAAACTGATGGTTGCCAAATGGGAGGGGCTTTGGAGGCCTGGGTGAAAAAGTTGGAAGGATTACAAAATATAAATCGGCAATTATGAAATAGTCATGGGAATATAAAGTACAGCATAGGAAATATAATATAGTCAAAAATATCATAATAATTTTGTATGATGTTAAGTGGATACTAGACTTATCAGGAGGATCAGTTCATAAGTTATATAAATATCTCACCAGCACGCTGTACACTTGAAACTAATATAATATTGAATGTCAACTATAATTGAAAAAGAAAACTTTTTTTAAAAAAAGAAGGCAGAATTATGAAATCTATACATTAGCAGTAATAGAAATCTTTCTTTTTTATTAGTGGAAATGGCTTGTTGTAAGAGCTGATGAAGAATTTTTCACAGCACTTCCTCCCAGAAGTTAAAAGGGAAACTAAAGGTATGTTAGTATTATGGGCTAATTAAGATGAAAGGGCCTAAACCAAGGGAAAAAGAGGGAGGTTAATTCAATATTTACTGGGTAAAACTCACCATCACTTGATGGTGAGTATGGGGGAGGATAGAGGCAAAGGGCTCCAGATAGCTCGAGGCAGACAACTGCTAATCAAGTGCAGCAAATTGCCCAGCACAAGGCCTAACAGAGTCCTTTTTAGCTGCTCGCTTCTGCCCTGGGCCCAGGCACCGAACTGCATGGACATTAATAGAACTGGTTACTCTGAGAGGTGGCATAGGCTAAAAATAAAAAGAGCTGATGATGAAACTTGGGCCCAGGGCCGCCCTCAGATAAGCTCCCTGGCGGGTTTTGCCACTTGGGTAACTTCCTGTCACCAGTCAGGGTATAAGAGCCTCTGGTCTGAGGTCCTGGAACCTTGATCTTTCCCTTCCATATTTTCTGTAGTGTTCCCCTCCTCCAACCTCACCACCCTGAGGCCAATGCCCCATGTCCCCTGTGGTATGGACCTTCAGGCAGGAACTGACAAGGCAAGAGCATCCTCACTCTTCTGTGGAACTCTGGGGGTGCACATCATATACAGAGTGATTCCAAGCACAGCGGTGGGGAAGTCAGTGCTGGCCATTAACAAAGTTAAAATACAGATTAACGGGTTAGATTAAATAGATACAATACACGATAGAATTAATATTCATACTGTATAAAAAGCACATAGAAAGCACTAAGAAACATTCAAAATTCAATAAGAAAATGGATAAAGGACCTGAGTCAATTCATGGGAATGGAAATATAAGTGGTATATAGACTTATGAAAAGCTATGTAACTATACTAATAAAAAAATGAAAATTAAACAACAATGCAGTAGCATTTTTGCCTAATTGTTTTGCAAAAATTTAAATAGGTTAACAGTACCCTCTTAAGGCTAGAGTATGGGAAAATGGGCAGTGACACACTGTCATGAAGGTGAAAATTGTTACAACCGCATTAGAAGAACAAGTTTGCATTCTCTCTCAATATTTAAATTGTCTGCACCCTATGACCCAGAGGTTACATTTCTAGGACTCTAAGCTACAGAAGTAGCACAAGTGCATAACAACATGTGTGCAGCAGCACTCATCGCAGCACTATTTGATAGCAAAAATGTAGAAATAACCAACTGTTTTTCAATAAGAAAATGGTTCAACGAATTATGGCACATACTGTGCAACTTGTAAAATGAATGAAGGAGATCTGCTATCATGAAAAGAGAACCAAGAACTAATGTTTAGTAAAGTACAAAATTGTTTTTTAATACATATACAAAACACAAAAATTGTTTCCTGTATGTATTACAGCAGTCCTCAACCTTTTTGGCACCAGGGACTGGTTTCATGGAAGACAACTTTTTCACAGACTGGTGTGGCGAGGGGATGGTTTCAGGATGATTCAAGTGCATGACATTTATTGTGTACATTATTTCTATTATTATTATATTGTAATATATAATGGAATAATTATACAACTCACCATAATGCAGAATCAGTGGGGCCCTGAGCTTGTTTTCCTGCAACTAGACAGTCCCATCTGGGGATGATGGGAGACAGTGACACCCAAAAGGTGTTGCTTATGTCCAGTCTACTCCGTAATCTCGTTTTGGTTGCTGTCACTGCAGAAAATCCTGCTTCCCAAAGATAGGATGTTGGAAATGGAAGCAGGCTTTTCAGTGCTTTTGTGGCAATCAGGATATTCCACCTTGTCTTTAACCTAGAACGTAGGGAGATTTAAAGTTGTCTCAAACATAATTTAAGGCCACCGTCATTTGCGATCTCAAGTAGTTGATCCTCTTCTAGCATGGACAAAGCTGATTCACCTGGCTTATTCACAAATGGGTCATGGATCCATTCCTTTCCAGGTCGGGGTATCTTTTGTGCTTGGGAGTAATGTTCAACCTCTTTTGAAAGCAGATATAGATGGTGATGTACCAGCTGGGAGAAAGAAGGCCTGGCTCAGTCTCTTTCAAAATCTCTGCTACTCTTTGAAACATGTCAAAAATCCCAATGTTCACTCGTCGCCCCCATAATTCCTGTTTGGCTTTGAATGCAGCCACTTTATCTGCTGACTTGAACATAGTTGTCGTTCTCTCCTGAAGTGACAGATTGAGTTGGTTAAGCAGGTTGAATATGTCACACGAGTAAGCAAGTTTTGCGACCCATTCTGTGTCACTGAAATGTGCTGCCAGTGGTGACTGTTTTTCTAAAAGAAATCTCTGGAGCAGGTCCCATAACTCAAAAATGCTGGCCAGCGATCTACCTGTAGAAAGCCCTCTTACTTCTGTATATAAGAGAAGACGCGTGTGCTCTGTGTCCATCTCACAGTGGTACATGAACAGACATGAGTTAAGGGCATGTACTTTAATGTGGCTGATAATTTTAATCGCATCCTATAAAACATTGTTAGGTTCAGGTGACTTTTTTCTGGCTAACCAGCATTTCTCTATGGATGACACAGTGTGTAGACGCACATTCAGAAGCGACCTCTTTGACCTGAATAGTGAAACCAGAAAGCTTTCCCATTATGGCGACCTCTCCGTCCGTGCATGTACGGACACAAAATGACCGGTTCACTTTTCCTGATATGTAATCATTCAAAGACTTGAATAGTTCTGTTGCTGTGGTGTTGGATTGCAACAAAAGTGCACATGAGATCCTCCTGCACATCCTCCTGAAAAACAGATCACACAAAAACAAGTATTGTTGCTTTGTTTTCAACATCAGTAGCCTCATCAACCTGGATTGTGTACCTCAGTGACTCACTAATCCTAACAGTTGTGCCTCAATATCCTCTGCTATTTCATCAATTCATCTAGTTATGGTGCTAGCTGAAAGAGGAAAATATGCCACCTTTGGAACTGCAGCCTCTCCTAAAAGTTCACAACAAATGTCCTTAGCAGCATGCAGGATCAACTCTTCACCAATAGTAAAGGGTTTCTTAGCTTTAGGAATGCGGTTAGACACTAAGAATGATGCTCTCAGTGTAGAGATGTTTGATGAAGTGGTGGCCTTCAATAATTGCTTCTGTTCTTCGTGTTCACGTTTTTTTTTCTTTTGAAAAACTCTAAAGCCTTGTGTTTTAATGCAGGATTCTTGGTCTCCATGTGGCAAAGCAATTTTGAACGTTTCATGGCTTTGTTGGATAGCTGGTTGCCCCATATTATACAAAGCGGGCTTGGAGAATGTGAATCACCTGTTGCAATGAACCCGTAATTTAAGTAGGACTCAGTATTTCTTTTAAACGCAGCTTTCTTTTTGTTGGCAGTCTTAGAGTCTTCTGTCTCATAGTTGGCTTTTTCCTCCTTTTCAAAGAAGCTTTCCAGTGACGTTTGTTTTTTACTCATTTGGCAAGGGTTAGCTGGTGGGCTTACCAAAAACTGTGACTGAGACAGTGCACAGTGTGGAGGAAACCTCTCCGTCCGTGCATGTACGGACACAAAATGACCAGTTCACTTTTCCTGTGGCAAAATGTGAAGAAAAGTATTAGGCCTTACTTCATAGGACTGTTGCCCTGAGATAAGGGCTTCAACGTGCCAACTCCCTTGCCTTTCACATAGCGCTTAAGAAATGAAGCATTCAAAACTTTAGTGTATTTGCCCAAAATCTGCCAGAAGGGGGCAGCTTCTCCCTACTCTGAGAGTTATTTTTATACTTCACCCAGTGAGCTTGTTCCTTATTACCATTATACAGATGATGGAGCTGAAGCAGAGAGAGGTTAGGTAACTTGCCCAAGGTCACACAGCTAGTAAACAGCATAGTTGGGATTTGAACCCCCAAATTCAAACTCTTAATTGGTATTGTTTCCATTGTTCACCAATGTATTCTCATTGCCTGTCATATAGAAGGTCCATCCAAGAAATGCTTGAATAAAAGAAAGAATGAGTAAACGAATAAAGATAGTGTAAATAACAAAGTCGTTTGTGGGAGCAGTGGGAAGAAAAGATACAGCCACAGGCTGAGACAGAGATCGAGTTTAGGAGTCAGAGAAGTTGAAAGCAAATAGTCCAAGGGGTAAGGAAGATGCCAGGGGAAGTGGCAGGTAATGAAAAGCAAAGTGGCAGGGGCAAGGGGAGCTCAGAAAGGCAAATGACAAATAACTCTGTAGCCAATAAAGGAAAATATAGAACAGACCATTGGATTTGGCCAGGAGCTGGCCCCTGGGGACCTTAGAGTAGTTTCCAGCAAGTGCTGGGGGAACCCAGATTGCATGAGCTTGAGGAGGGAATCAGTGGTAGAAAGACCATACAGGGAGATTTTGGGAAGGGGTAGTAATTAGGTTAAGTAAGGATTTTTGTCAAGATGTGGTGATTAGGCCCTGCTTGAAGGCAAGAGGTAACAAATCTTTGGAGAACGAGAAGTCAAACCAGCCCTTACCAAAACAAAGAGTCTGCTGTATAGTAGTGGACCACACCACGGCCAACTACATGAAATGTAAACATGGACAAAGTATGTTAGTTTGCTGTGAAGGGAATGAAGGCCAGGAGAGCAGTACTTGGTAAGAATTCTTTCCTGAGAGATGTCTGCTAACCCCAGACATGAGATAGAAAAGCCTGGTATGTGGGAGTATGGTGACTTGATTTAAAGGCTACTAGTGAAAGAAAAGCAGATAAATAGCAGAGACATGAAGAGGAAAGAGGAACTATTTTCAAGAGTTCAAAAAGCACGAGAAAGCCAGAAAGAAGACAGGATAGTTAGTGAAAGCCATAGAGCTGTAATGAAAAAGAGAATTCTGTTAACTGATCAGAAGCCTGGTAGTTAAAATGGGCCTGACATTTGTGAGCAGTTGGGAAGAGGATTTGGCTGAGGAAGCCAAATAGTGAGCAATGGCCTAAAGAAGAGTCCTTTCAGAAGGAAAGTACAGGGATTCTGGAGGGGATTGTCAGCTAACTTGGCCTGAAGGAGCCTACGAGGGCCCAAATCCAAAAGGCCCTGCATCCATAGAGGAAGGGAGCTGAGCCTACTGCTCTCTTGGGTAGGGGATGGCAACAGGGCCAACAGACAGGACTGGGCGACCCGAGGAAAGGAGCACCTGGAAAGACAATGAAAGAATAGCAGTCACAGCATACCTAATAATTGCTTTCAACAACCATTTATTGAGTGTGTACTTCACACCAGGCATTGGTTATAGGCTCTTCCTGCTCTCCAGGAGTTTACATTTCAGTAAGCGATACACCTAAAGCACTCTATTACGCCAGGGAGCTGATGTTCTGTAGGGGAAACAGATGTAGAAAGGGCTCTGGGGATTTTAACATTGATACGTGCCAAAGAAATGCAATAAAGTGGTCTGTACATGCTCTAGTTAATACAGGGTCTGCTTTCCTCAAGGAAGTAAAGAAGAGAGGCTTCATGCTGAGGTCTTAGGATTTGGTTTAATCTGAATAAACTCATAAATCCACCAGATGGTTTCTTTTTTATATTGTCATCTTTGTCGTTTTACGAGAGATATTTTTCGAAGTCTATCTTTATATAATTTCAGTTCTATTTAAATTATGCCAAAAAGGATCAATAACATTCCCTGTTAGAAAAAAAAATAAACAAATACATTAAAAGGCATTCACCTGCCTGGGGAGCACATCCTAAGAGTGATCCTGTGGGGCCTGCACGCCCTCAACTTCTGGAGCACTGTGTGACTGAAATCATTTGTACTTCCTTAATACTAGTAAATCAGTTTTGAGACCTTTTTCAATAGTATTTGCCTTGGAATAATTTTTTAATACTTTGTATGTATTTTTTAACATAACCTCTTTTCCGATTATAAAAGTAAGGCATACTCATTGTAGAAAAGTTTGGGGGAAAGTATATAGAAGATTTTTATGTCATCTTAAAATACCATTTATGAACTGGGGTGTATTACTGTCTATATAGAGAATGCAATATACAATAGATAAGATATAAATATATATTTATTGACATAATATAATATATTATGTTATAATTATAAACATAAATATATTTATATTATCTATAATATGTTATATATCAATAAATATATCATATATGATGTTATATTATA
>NW_006440152.1:368141-371494 GCF_000325575.1 Pteropus alecto | reverse complement strand
AAATAAGGACCGTGATATGCCCTAGTTAATGAATAGTACTGTATATATAGAATAAGCTAATAGGAAATCTCGTACTTCTTCAACCAAAGATAGTCTAAGCAACCAGTCAACCCCATGCATTTAACTAGTAGGCTGAAAGTGGAGTATAATTACTCGGAGTTGACTTTAATGAGAACTGTGAACTAGGCAAAGTTTGTTTCCAGGTATTAACCCCATCTGCACCTAATGTTAGGCAGAATTTTTAGACGGCTTTCATGATCTCCACTCTATAGTGTTACCTCTTTTAAGAACCTCTCTTCTAAGTGTGGGTGAGACCTGTGATTTGTTTCTAGTCAATAGAATATGGCAAAGGTGATAACCGGCACTCTCATAATTAAGTTACATTACATAAGGCTTCATCTTAGCAGATTGGAGTGAGCAAGTCCCTGCTAACCCTGAAGAAGCAAACAGCCATGCTATGAACAGCTTTTGGAGAGGGCCACAAGCGCAGGTAGACCTGAAGGTGGCCTCCAGCCAGCAGACAGCCACAGGAAGTGAATTCTGCCAGCACCCTGAATGAGCTTGGAAGATGATTCTTTCCCAGTCAAACCTCCAGATGAAAACACATCCTGGCCAATATCTTGATTACAGTCTTGTGTGACTGAGCAAAGAATCCAGCTACACCACACCCAGACCCTGACTCGTGGCAACTGTGAAGTAATAAATGTGTTTATGTTGTTTTGAGCTGCCGAGTTTATGGTAATTTGTTACATAGAAAAAGAAAACTAACATATCAGCCCCCACCAGTCCTGCACTTTTTAGCACTGAAACCCATATAGGCATCTCCGTTTTCCAATAATATTTGTGTCAGAATGGAAATGGAGAACTCTAGTATTTTTTTTAATCCTTATTTCCCCATTAATTCCCACCAGGGTATCTCGCCAGACTGGCCTGAAATGCACCATGAATATTGCTATCTCTGGCTGCGTTTTCGTTTACACCATCCTTCTAACCCAGAATCCCTCCCCTTCTTCTTTGTGTCTTATCCATCTCATCCATGAAACCTTCTCAACTTCTAGACCATTGGACTATTTCTTCCATTGCACTTTTATTTGCATCACTTGTTTGTTCCTGATTCATATCATATACTGCCATGTGGCCTCTTCTTATTTTTCTGAAAATGTTATCGAATGTGTGTGTGTGTGTGTGTGTATTACAAAGAACATATAAAGGAGTATATAAAGTTATATGTATCTTTTGTCCTCAAAGAAATTATAAACTCACTGAAGTTCAAGATTCTACTTTGTGTATATCATACTGCTAGGAATACACAACTCCATATTTAAAAATTGTTACATGAAGTAGTCAGCCAAGCCTGGTTGGCCACTTACTGAGCCTCTCCATAGAGCCAGCCAGACTTGAGAGCATCCTTTCTTGGTATCCTAATCTCGCTGAGCTGCACTTCCCTTTACTGAAAAATGCCGACTACTGTAATTATTTTAAGGATTAAATGAGGCTAATGCGGGTGCCTGGCACGTCATAGGTGTTCAATAAATGTGAATTGAATCAGAATCTAGGTTGGCAAACCTCCCATGTGCAAAGGCTGCACAGACACAAGAGTGGGTGGAATTATCACAGGCGGGCCAATACTTCAAAGAGCTCAGTGAAACTGAAGAAGCATGTGCACACAAAAGGCCAGTTTAGGTAACCGTTTAAGCTTTAGTTTCCTTTCTAAGTAGATATATGTGGAATGCAAGGCCAGCAACCGACTTATAAATACTGATCAAGAGTGGGGAGAAATCTAAAGGAATGCGAGTAGGTCTTGCCAGGAAAAGAAGTTTGCTGCTTCCGAAATGTTTTGGTCTTAACCACTGGCAGGATTGATGGATTGCAGTTAGAAAAGCATTTTCTGTGCAGCCTGTCCAAACATCTGCTTCTGTACTTCTGTACAACTGTTGCTCAAATTCACTCTTCTTTTCGAAGAGCAAGAGAAAAAAATCCAGCCAATCACCCTAAGCATCCTAACACCTTCCAAGTCTTTTAAAGGAGGGTCCTTAACATTTCCCCTTACCCCCTACCTGGGTTCAAACTTCAACTCCCAGGGTTCGACCAAATCCCTCCCCTTGCCCTGTGATCTAATGAATATGCAAATATCACATAATTGGCAGCCAATGGCGTGGGTTCTGGTCACATGGTGCCGGTGGTAGGTGAACGGACAGAAGTTGTGTGTGGGTGAACAGAGACAGCTCTCAGTCTGGGGCGAGCGCTTTAGTGAGCGTGGACAGATGCTTGGGCAGTAGTTTCTGCGGCAGGGGCGGCGGCAGTAGTGGTGGCTTAAGAGAGGAAGGGGGAGGGTCCAAGGGCTACACACACTCACACTTTCAAGTTCCCTTGGAGGGACAGGAGGTGGGGCTGCAGAAAGGGGAGACCAGGAGCAGTTCCATCCGTCCTGTCCCATCTTCTCCTCTCCTCTGGCTCCCTGCAGCTTGGCTCTGCGAGAGTTGAGGGTTCGGGTGGCAATACGCGGCATTGAGGGCAAGAGAGCCAGGAGAGCGGGGAGCGGACCCAGGGGTGCGGGGGAAGATGCCCATCTTGCTGTTCCTCATAGACACATCCGCCTCTATGAACCAGCGCACTGACCTGGGCACCTCCTATTTGGATATTGCCAAAGGCGCTGTGGAGTTATTCTTGAAGGTAAAGGGAGGGGAGAGGAGAGATGGGGAGAACTCCCAAGGGATGGGGGTGGATTTAGGTGTTTCTGTAACGTTTGTGTCGCCCCCTCCTCCCTTCTTCCCTTTGCGGCCCCCTCCGTCATCCCTCGTCCCGCAGCTGCGCGCCCGGGACCCGGCCAGCCGCGGAGACAGGTACATGCTGGTCACCTACGACGAACACCCATACTGCATCAAGGTAAAGGGGCCACCAAGGGGGTGGGGCGGGAGGGAAGTGGGAGCCAGTCTGCTGGGGCGGCTTCCCCTCTTTGCCCCCGTTAGAGAGGTCCTGTGTCGCCTGGTGGGGCATGAAGGGCAAGGAGGGGCACAGGGGGCGGGCAGAGCGGTGCGGTCCGCGGCTTCCGAGTCTCTGCGGCGCCCGGAGTCGGGGGTGGGGCAGCCCCGGGAAGAAACCGCAGGGAAGCCGGGCTGGTGGCGGCGGCGACCGCAACAACCTAGGAAGATGGCGGACATTTTGCTTTTGTATAAGCCAGAGAGGGAGACTGAGGGCGCTGCTGAGATGGAAAGGAGGGAGGGAAGGGAGGGGAGGGGAAGAGGACCGAGACCCGCCCCTTTGGGGCGCACCCCGCGTGGCTGCGGCCGGCGGAGGGGCAGGGCGAGCTGGCGACTCCGCCCCAGGTGCTCTAGGTCCGACGCGGGCTTCCC
>NW_006440152.1:333862-368034 GCF_000325575.1 Pteropus alecto | reverse complement strand
CCCCAGCCACCGGCCTTCAAAGATTAGACTACTGCTTTTGCACTTTTGCGGTCTTTAACCCACCCCCTCCCAAAGGGAAATCTGTCGGCTGAGCAAGTCTCCCAACCCCCAGACTGGAGAAACTCTTCGTTTCTTCTCCGGAATTGGTCTGGCTAAACCCAGCTCTCGGTTACCTTAGCTACTGTTAGTGTTTCATTGGAGACATACAGAAGCTGCGACGGGGTGGGGCGGGGAGATGTCCCAGTTGGAACCCATAAGGGGCAGAGCTTTTTAGGGACCTGGCCTACCTATTTACATCATAAATTAGGATTGTTTTAGACATGTAGGGATTTATCCAGGGCAAAGAAAAGAAGGAAGTGGAGGACTCAACTGCGCGCAATTACAGTAATCAAATTGGATGATTTGATCCACAGGACTCTGACTTACAAGAGAAAAGTAGAGAGGAGGACTTCACCTCCGTGCGGTAGTTAATATATGTTACTAATGGCGAGGAGATAAAGAACCGCTTTGTCTGCAGTGACTCGATAAAATAGAACTCAGACTTAAATCAACCTGCATAAGAATCTTGCTTGCATATTGAACCTTAAAAAAATATTACCATAATCCTTGAGGTCTTTTGCTAGATGCCTTCTGTTTCTCAGAATTATCTTTATAGTGCTGGGGAGGCGCCGGCTGGATGTGTTGTAATTCGTTTCAGCCAAGTGAGGTATTTAAAAGAGTGGAACCTACCAAACTGAATAGTTGGCTAAAGAGAGTGTTCCTTCAGAGATAAAACCAAAGATGGAAAACATTAGGGGAAAAAAAGGAGGCTTTAATTTTGTAGCTAGTAGGTTCAGTGAACAGGTTGATTAGTAGGTTCTCCTTAAAACTGGTTTTGATATTTTATTTTCGGTTTTTGGTATTCTAGAAAAATGGAGCAAGAAGACATCTTTCAAAGTGCCATCATCTTTTTTAAAATGTCAGTTTCCCAAAAGGGTGTGACTGTTTCTTCCAACCTAGAAAGACAGATGTTTGTACATCCTAAGTCTGAAGGTCTACACCCTTTGAGTACTAATACAGATAAGAACCCACCATTTGTAGTGTGGCTATTTGAAGTACTCCTTAACTGAAGTAGTAAGAAAAAGATAAACTCTAAAGCACTGTGACTTTTTTTTAAAGGAATCACTTATTTAGCATTTTTCTGAATGCTGTGACTCATAATTTAAAAATGGGTTTTGAACAAACTCATACAGACAACAGAAAAATATTTTTATTAAAATATTGGTTTAAAAAAGAACAAAAGAAAGATAACTGGTTAATTTATCATAGTTTTCCCTTTGATAAACTACAATAAGAATAAGTAAAAACAAAATTGGTTTTGATTTATAAAACTTTCATGGCAATATTTACAGAATCTTTGGAAAGGAATAAGAAAGTCTCACCGTCCTCTTAACAACCATCGTTACATCTTTTTACCTAGCATCGTAATCACAGTGTCCATATTGCTTTGTATTCTGCTTGTTTCACCTATAGTGTCCCATTAATTATTACACACTGCCACATAGTCCCCACACTTAAAATTTTTAGTAACTGTGTCACTTATCTATGGTATTTTAGAGGCTCGAGATAGTTATATGAAAAGAGGGGGGAAATTGGATTTTGTTTTTAGTGAAAATATCATCTGTTAGCACTTTTTATCCTGCCATCTTATATACTACATTTTTTCCCCTAAAGTAAAAAACATTCTTCCAAGTTGAGTTTGATATTTTTTCCTTATGTATGGTATGAGAAGATACTTTCTGTAATTCTTTTAATTACTAATCATTAGTTATCTTCTTATTTAGTCTTATGCTTTTCCAAGGTTATTCAGGTTTTTTTTTTTATTTTAATCTTACGTGATGACTACATGTGCTAGGAAATGGTTAATGATCTTAATGATATTCTTGTTGTGTTGCTATCTACCTGAATTACTAATGATATGCCATAGTTTGGTAGCACTTTCTTTTTCTGAGTCTCTTTCAGCCACTCCCTCCTGCCTACTCCCAACCTTATTCTCAGCATGTGGTTAACTATTTGTTCTTTTGCTGTTAGGATCTAGCCATTTTGGAAGGTCTGCAATTTTAGAACAGCTGGTGAATTTTTCTTAAAATTTAGTTGAGTCTTTCACTTGCTAATAGCTGGGAGCCATAAATGTCTGTTTTTTGTCACACTGATTATCAAATAGGTCTTTCTTTGATTGTCAGCAGACATCTTAGTTCCTACTTAAAATTTCACTCTTCATTAGCAGTCCGAGGTCCTTTCAGCAAAGTGATGTTAGATAGAGTTTGATTTGTAGCTTATTTTTCCGCAGAATAATGGGAAGTATATTTTTCAATTCCTCTATGGTTGGAGAGCCATTGTTCATCTCTTCCTAAAATAACTGCTTATTTCTCAGGTCTTCATTATATCCAACTTTAAACACTACAGAACAATTTTTTTTTCTACTAGAAGATTTTGTTCTATTGGTGTCATAATAGTCATAAGCTGTGTATTTGGTTGGGAGTTTTGTTTTTTTTTTTCCGTAATAGGCATGGAAATATTCCCAGTATATCACTTACAAGCTCTGACAATAAATCTTGTTGTGAAAAGTTACTGTGACGAAACTTTTCACTAATGTATACTGTTGAGTATGTGAATATAGTATTTCACCTAAGACTTAGTAACTTACTGTACACTCCTTAGGACATGACTATGTGCTCTTTTAAAATTAGTCATACCTGTTACTAGTAGTCAGCTTTGCGTGCATGGAATTAAGTTTGATTTGGGGACCATATAAAAAGCATATGAAATGCAAGCATTTTGTGCTACATCTGTTTCAAGTGTTGCTTTGCAGACAAGTTTTATACATCATGTCACAAGTGTTAACATTACATTTATACAATGGTATCTTTAGTGTACACAGCTAGGATGAAACGCTAATATTTTAAAATTCCCAGTACATTCTTATAAGACTAATACATGATTTTTAAAGGCGTTTTTTTTTATATAGTTCTTAATAGTTCTATCTGTGGTTCTACTGTCTTGTGTGTTTTGTTTTGCTATGAATCATGATTTCCTTTTATTCAGTGAATAGCAGAGGCAAGCTCATCACAACTAGTAACTCTGAGAAAATTGAAAGCATCAAGAAGAAAGTGAGCCAGGAGATTGGGGTATATAATAATAAAAAGATTCAAAATAGTTTGACGTTTTAAGCTACTTTCCTTAAATGATTTTTTTATTGAAGGAAATACTTTTAAATATAAAACCGAGTCACTTTTCTATAAATAGCCAAAACACGTGTATAAATAGTGGACAGGTTTTTTTTAAAAAATGTTTTTTCTTTTCTTTTTTTTTATAAATAGGAAGAGTTGTTTCAATGAAACATCCTGAGTCTGTAATTTGAAAACACAGAACATTTGAAAAAGTGAAATTTTCCCTTGAGTGTTGTGTTTTCACATCCTGTAGCTTAACTTTGCTTACTGGTATCTATCTGCATACCTTCGTCAATGTGTATCAGTAAAAAACATTTTTTGGATTACAGATTTAGGAAGTAAACTTATGCTTTTTTATGATCTGTTCCAAACATTTATTAGTATTTTAACTAAGGGATAACTTTTTCATATGCCCATGAGTATATTTTATAAGGCTTATTGGGAAAAGAAGCAACTTTTAGGGGAGCCTTTTATTGTCATCTAAAGCTAAGTAAGTGCTTTTCGGTGAAACAGTAGCAACGTGGCCTGTGAGAGCAACGTGAGACAATAGAAGGTGCATTTAAAACTCAAAAGGCCACAAGGTGGTACATCAACTTTTATTATGAATTGTTTCTCCCCTGATCTTGCATCCTTTTCACCTTTCCCATTGGCCATTTGAAGTATGTGATGATAGTTATTTTGAAGTAATAAAAGGAGAAAATACCAACAAAATAAAAAGGCAACCTACCAAATGGGAGAAAATATTTACAAATCATTTATCTGATAAGGGATTAATATCCAAAATATATAAAGAACTCATACAACTCAATAACAAAAATATCTGATCAAAAAATGAGCAGAGAATCTGAATAGAAATTTTTCCAAAGAAGCATAGAGATGCCCAACAGGTACATGAAAAGATGCTCAACATCACTAATCATCAGAGAGATGCAAATCAAAACCACAATGAGATATCACCTCACACCTGTTAGAATGGCTGTCGTCAAAAAGACAAGAGATAAGTGTTGGCAAGGAAGTGGAGAACAGGGAACCCTTGTGCACCGTTGGTGGAAATGTAAATTGTTCAGCACTATGGAAAACAGTATGGAGGTTCCTCAAAAAATTAAAAGAGAGCTACCATACAACCCAGCAATTCCACTTCTAGATATTTATCTGAAGAAAATGAAGACATTAACTTGAAAGAGATATGTACCCTCATGTTCACTGCATTATTTACAATAGCCAAGATATGGAAACAAGCTAAGTGTCCATTGATGGATGAGTCAATAAAGAAAATGTGTGTATAGCCACACACACACGATGGAATATTATTTGATCATAAAAAGAAGGAAAGCTTGCTATTTGTGACAACATGAATGAACCTTGAGGACACTATGCTAAGTGAAATAAGTCAGATGAAGAAAGACAATATGATCTCACTTATATGTGGAATCTTAAAAAAAATACTCATAGGTACAGAGAACAGGTTGGTGATTGCTAAAGGTGAGGGTTGGGGGTGGACAAAATTAATGAAGGGGTCAAAAGTATAAACTTCCAGTTATAAAATAAATGTCACGGGGATATAATGTACATCATGGTAACTATAGTTAATAATGCTGTATTGCATATTTGAAAGTTGCTAAGAGAGTAAATCTTAAAAATTCTCATAAAACTTTTGTTGCAAGTATGTACAGAGACAAATGTTAATTAGACTTATTGTAATGATCATTTTGCAATACGTAGAAATATCAAATCAATATGTTGTACACTTGAAACTAATATGTTATATGTCAATTATACCTAAATAAATAAGTAAATGCTTACGGACATTTATCCAACCTATGAATTAAATATAGTTTACTGGAAAGAATTTTAGGAATGAAGTACTCTGACTGGTAGCTCTTTTCCTTTATACAGGTGTAGAATGTGGAGGAACTTTAGTGAAAGCTTAATACAAATAACCCTTCATCCCTCATGTATATACCCCTCTCTCTGTACTTTTGTTTGTTGTTTTGTTTTGCAGTGAATAAAATATTCCTGGTTTTATTTTAAAAAGGAAGAAAAGAGGAGATTTATTGGTAGAAGACTAGATCTTTGGGCAAGAGAGTAATTACTATCTTCAGAATAGGTACCTACTGCAAGGTGACTGGGGAGCGCTAGCAAAATTATGGAGTCCTGTCTGTTCTGTACCCTAACCAGGGGTCCCCAACCCGGTACCAGTTCGTGGCCAGTTAGGAACAGGGCTGCACAGCAGGAGGTGAGCAGCAGGTGAGCAAGCGAAGCTTCATCTGTATTTGCAGCCGCTTCCCAGTGCTGACATCACTGCCTCAGCTCCACCTCAGATCATCAGGCATTAGATTCTCATAGGAACACTGGTCCCTGGTGCCAAAAAGGTCCCCACTGCCCTAAACTTCTCTTGTATCCATTCATTCTTTTTCCTCCCTTGCTTCAACCTTCATCATTCCTCACTTAGACCATTGTTGCAACAACCAATCAATTGGTCTCCCTACTTCAGATCTTGCTCTTCACTGATTCTTGCCCCTTATTGCCAGATTGGTTATTCTTAAAATACAATAAAGCAAAATAGAAAGTCATTCCCCTACTAAAAATCCTTCAGTGGCTCTCCATTACATTTCAGAATAAAATCCAACTTCTTAGCCTGGCCTCCATGGCCTTCATCATCTTCTATCCTACCTTTCCAATAGTGTCTCTCCATTCTCTTCTCTTCTGTATCTCAGGTTTCAGCCACAGTGAGAAGAAATGAAGCCGTCTTATCCAAACTCACTCTGTTTCTTGCTCCTGTATTGTTGCTTGCAGCTTGCTTCTTGTAGATATTGCTCACTCTGCCCAGGACACATCGGTTGGCCTGATGTGCCTCAGCTCTTCACTTTACATTCTCAGAAGTCATCCTGCTCCTCTGGCCTATGTCTACTCCAAACAGTGTAACAACTCTCACTGTGATCCCTTAACACTTTGTCCAGATCTTAACTATAGCACTTAGCATTCTATATGGTGATTATCAGTGTTCAGGCTGGCTTCCTTAATGTGAGCTCTTTAAGGGTACGCATTTGAACTTCTGTATATTCGTACCCCAAGTACCTAAAGGAATGCTTAGATTTTAGTAGGCATATGATAAATGGATGAAAAGTATTTCAAGCAATATGTGTGAAGTTACCCAGTCTCCTTTCCCCCTCCCATTTCCACTACTCTTCTCCAGGGGTTGAAATCATTAACAATTTGATATGTTTAATGTTTATTACAGCTAGCATTTTCATTTAGATTCAGGTTTATAATATGGTAGAATCCTGTTTTTTACAAGATCAATGTATATGTATCCCCTTTCCTTTGTTTATTGAAGTATAACTTATGTACAGTAAAATACATAAATCTTAACGACTTGATGCATTTTTACGTCTTTGTACATTCATGTAACCACTACCACAGGCCAAGATACAGAACGTTTCCCTCAATCCAGAAACTGCCTCTTGCTTATTTGTGCAGTCCCTTTCTCCCCTGCTGGTAACTGTTGGTCTGACTTTTATCACCAATGCAGTGATTTGATAAAAATGGTGTTTCTGGAAGATAAGTCTGACAGTGGATTGCTACTACAGCACTTTAGGCATTCATTTACCATGTGTTCAATGAGTACCTTCTCTGGACCAATCTTTATTATATGTGGTGTGGATGTGGATGTGGATGTGGATTAAAGTGTGGGAGATGTCAAGAACAGTGGACTCTTAACCAATAGATTGGAGGGGGTATGTGCAGGACACAGGGAGGAGTCAGTTTATCCAGTCAAGATTGTAACTAGTTGAGATTGGATCACAAAAGGGCTTTGAAACCTACAAGCTAGAGTTTATACATCTCTCCCGGCGTAAAGAGCTATGATGTGCATTTGAAGAGAAATAGGGCAAGTCTTGTTGTCTGTGTGCTTGTTTGGTTATTATTACATAGAAGCATACATTGAGGTGGGCTGGGGAGAAGGAAGAGCGAAAAGTAGGGGAGACCCAAAAGATGTAGTCAAAATTGCCTAGTTTTGCATTAGTGCTGGCCACTTGAGAGCTTTTGGCCTTGAGTTTGGGATTGGGGTGGGAGGGATGACAGAGGGGCAGGGTCACACATAAGGAAAGGGCAAATATTGTCCTTTTCAGTTTGCCTTTGCTTCAGAAAGATAATTAGAACTGCTTAGGAGACAGAGTCCTTCATTTCAGGGTGGCCAAACATGGCAGCTGTTCCACATCCCAGGGAGAAATGTGCTTTCCAGGGAAGGGCAGGATTGAAGGACTCTCTGTATGGAGGAAGAGGGAACAGGGATGAAGAAGGGAACCCAGTGATTTAAGTCCTTTAATGAAAAACTGTTAGTAAACATGGCCTCCAGTTCCTTTTCACTGAGAGTTTAAATAAGAGATCCAGGCGGTCCCTTTGGGTGCCTGTTGGAACCTTGGAACACACTCTCTCCTGGGTAAAATGTTCTAAACAGTGATTAGGTTTCCAGACCTTCCTCCCCAGGAAAGCTTTTTAACCCTTAATGTCACTTATCCATAGAACCATTGTGTTTGTTATTGTTTCTACTGGGAAATGGATTTGTTTCCAAGGTGATTTGTTAAAACCACATCCTTCCCCACTTCTTCCTCACAGCTAGGGTGGGCTAGTGGTCCCAGTGAGGGGTGGGGACATTATAAGGGCTCTGTCAAAGAGTCAGAAGGGCTGAGGTGGAAATGAGGGTAGGCATGACTCTTTAAATATACCAGTCATTCATATTTCAGATTTGTTGTATTTACTCCGTTTGGTACAGCATCCACTAGCCACGTGTGATTATTGAGCACTTGAAAGGCAGCTAGTCTGAATCAAGATGTGCTGTAAGTGTAAATAAAACACTAAAGTTTGAAGACTTGGTACAAACATATATAAAATGTCTCATTAACAATTTTTATATCGATCACAAGTTTAAACAATATTTTTATATATTGAGTTAAATAAAATATATTATTAATTTCACCCTTTTTTTTTTTAAATGTGGCTACTTGAAAATATAAAATAACATGTGTGGCTTCCACTATATTTCTCTTTGACAGCAATATTGGCCTGTATCCTTTCTTCAGATATTTCTGATGTTCATATCCTAGAAATTGCTTCCAAAGGAGGATCCTTTTTCTTGAAGTTCTATTTAAAATGAACAACACCATAATAGACTCGTTTATGCATGAAAGGTTGTAACACAGTTCAGAGTTGATGGATTGATAACCCTTGGTTCTGGAGCAAAATATGAAAGCATCCCATTCTTGTTTGTATTAAAAGCCAGTTATTTGCTAAGACTTTTGGATGTAGTTGGTGATCCAACTGGTTGGGTTAGAAGTTTTTTCCTGGGCTAAGTACAATAGAAGATGTATGTGAACTCCTAATATAACTACAGTAATTCAGAATTCTGTTTGTAATATTTACTTACTAAATGGTTCATGCTTTTAGTGCTAATAGAAATATGTTACATATCCCTTATTAGATTTACAGGAAGAGTATTCATCAAGAAAAGGATAAAAGATAAATTCTCAAGCTTGGCATAATATAAAGCCTAAGAAACAAAGGGGAGTTTGTATCACTGCTCTTATTAAATGCTTTCTTGACATTCCTTAGCAGAGCCCCTGTCTTATATCATGGGAACTCATCAGTAGCATTAAAAGAAGGAGAGAGGTCCAGGTCCACAGGACAGGAGGGCTCTCATGATTATTGCTTTCTCTAAGCTCAATTCTCCTAATGGGGATTACAGAAGTGAGTGAGTTATTTTCTGTTACTGTAATGGCTTCCATTTAAGGAATAATACCAATGTTAAATTCTGAGGCTGGGTAAAAGTAGAAATGTGCTGATGAATAGCATATATAGGAATTGGAACCATTTTATAGCTCTAGTTTTGGATCCTCCTAAAACCCATCTTATAGTAAAGGTATTATTTGGATTTTACAGATATGATTTATATCTACTTCCTTGTAGTAATGAACGATAATATAATAGCTTTCTAATGATAGCAGCTGATATTATTGAGTAATGCTTATGCACAGGGCCATGTGCCAATGAATATAAAGTGCTTATTTCATTTATCTTTCCAACCAGCCTAAGTCTATTATTATCCCCATTTAACAGATAAGGAAACCAGGACCCAGAGAAGTTAAGCAACACAGCTGAATAGTAACCAGGTCTGTCTCTATTCTAGAGCCTTAAGTAATGAGCCACTTCATTTTTCCTATCAATCATAGTAGAACATTACTTTTAATAACTTCTCACTGGTATTTTCTCATTATGACATATGTCCTGGAGCCATGGTTTTTAGAACTGTCATGCTGTTGTTTATTGTTGCTTTTGATATAACAGTGCTCGGTATTATAGCAGGCACTCGGTGAATGAAAATTATTACCTCCAGTGTTACCATTTTTATTATTTCTCTATTTTTAGGTGAATATCATGGTGCATTTGTTTGTGAAATACTTTGGCCTTTGATGTCCCACAGTTATGCCCTTGCTCAGGGACAGATGTGGAGTCGTTGGGACTCTAAGCTGATGGAACTTGAGATGGTGTTTTTATGTTGGGGTTAGAGTTTGAGGACTAGGGGCCTAAGCTGAGTGGGCCCTATAGGTTGAGTGGTAGGCTTGAAAGAGCAACAGGATAGTCTTTGGCTATCTAGTAGTCTCCAGAAACTGATTTGTCATTTTCACTTTATCGGTCTCCTGATAAATGTTTTTCTTGTAAGGAAAAGACTTTCAATGAACTCCACAGTAATCATTTAGTTTCTCCTAATCTACAACCTGCAGGTCGAGGCAGAAGTGGTTTTGGAAAAAGGCCTGAATGTACCATACCACCTTTGCAGAGTTTTATATATCAGCCTCCCTTAACAGTGCAGTCTTTATTTCATCCAGATCTCCCATTCTTCTTGAGCCATACCACTGCCATAACCAGATAGCTTTTTTTTCTTCTTGCTTAGGTTGGTAAGGGATGGATTTCAGAGAAGGAATGGAGATGCCACCAAATCAGCCACTAGGGGATTAACCAGAAAAAGTTATATATAAGACTTTTGTGTTGATGTGTCAGGTATTTGTAGAAAAAAATAGAGTTCTATATCTTAAACCATATTCACCTGATTAGACTATTCATTAATGGCAGTTGCTCTTTCATTAGTTGTATCCTGCCCTATAGATTGAGTAGTTTAGTAAATAGTACCAAAAGCCAAACTCAACTTGAATGCTATTGAACAAGAAACTTGAAATATTTACATGTGTGCAAGTAAGGAATAGTACTAGTAAGAAAAATATGATTTATTAAGGTCTTAGGATTTACTATATAGCTACTTGGGCCAATTTACTAATGTTTATTTTCTTTTCCTTTGACTATATTTGAAACCGTTAATACTCATTCCTTCCAGAAACTCATCACCTTCTCTATTCTGTTTCTCCACTCCTCTCTCTGATAATTTTTCCCTGTCTTTAAAATTCTTTCCCTTCATGAATACATCCTGCCTCATTCATGGTTTCAAATAGTCCTCTTACACTGATGCCTGTCCATCTTTAGCTTCTCATCTAGGCATCTCTAGCTGACTATAAAACATCTTTACCTGACTATCTGACCTGACATCAGCTCATAGATAGCATGTCAAGACATCCTTATGGCTCTAAAGCTTATCACCTCTTCCATATTCCCCATCTTTTCATCACCCAGGATTGAAAACTAGGCATTATATAGCATTGATCCTGTCCTTTCATATTCTTTTAAGGCCCATCTCTCATCCCTTTGAAATGTCTCTTACATGTGTTCCTTTAACTCAATTTCTGCTGTCATCATTTGAGTCCAGGTCCTGACCTTTTATGCTTTGACCACTATAACAACCTTCTATGTGGTCTCTCAAGTGCCTCCCAAATTTCGACTCTTTCTCCACACCAATTGTAAACTTCTTAAAACAAACAAACAAACAAACAAACAAAAAACCTGATTTCATCATATCATCCCCCCTTCCCAAACCTTCAAAGACTCCCCATGCGGATGAATGCTATTCTGAATTCTCTGGGATCTGTTCCTTGTGTCTATATAAACTTATTTCCCATTATTTCTTCATAGGAGCCCTGAGCTTCAGCCAGACCTGTCTCTTCCACCCCGAGTTTGTCTCTCCATTCCTCTTGCCTGCCTTTAGAACATCAGTTAACCAAAGGAAGGGGAGATATAGAGCCAAGAGAGCTGGAGGCTCTGGGGAAGGAGAGCAAGGGAACTGAAAGCATTCCATTAATGGTGTGACCTGAGAGAAAGGATGCCACAGAAGGTGCTTTAAAGTGCTATGCCAATGATGAGAAGTTGCAGAAGGATGGGGGAGAGAGGTGCAATATAACCTTGAGTGGTTGATTAGCCTGAACTAGACCAAATGTTTTGATTTAGACTGGCCTGGAGTTGCTGTTTAATCAGAAGCCCCAGTCTCTCTTTGCATTTGTCTCTGCAGAAGTAAGCTCACATAACTAGATAGTAGAAATAAGATTCTAAGGAGAATAACTAAGCTTTAATACAGCCATGGCATTGGAAAATTGGAAGTCACTCTTTTTTATTTCTTGTAGGAGAATGCTGAAGATATGTGGAGCAATGCTCTCCATTTTTCTTAAAAGCTTATATATGCGTATAGAGATTGTTAACTCCATTTCATAGTGATGTTTGTGAGCTGTACGTTAGAAGTCTAAGTCTAGGTACTTTTATAAAAATCAGATTTTAAAAATGTATTTACTTTCATATTCATGAATATTTATTTTTATAAATTATAAGTATCTCTATACTAACATAATTTTTTAATTTTTTTAATTTTTAAAATTTTTATTATGGTGACATTAGTTAATGAAATCCAGTAAGTTTCAGGTGTCCCATTCAACAGTAAGGCATATATATATTGCATTGTGTGTTCACCGCCCATAGTTAGATTTCTTTCTGTTACCACATGTTTGACCCCTTTTACCCCATCTACTTCTCTCCTTCCCCCACCCTCTGGTAACCACTGGTCTATTGTCCATGTCCATGAGTCTCTGCTTGTTTGTCCTGTTCATTTGTTGCTTTTAGGTTTATATCCCACATATAAGTGATATCATGTGATTTTCAACTTTTTCAGTCTGGCTTATTTCGCTTTGCATGATTATCTCGAGGTTCATCATTGTTGCAAATGGCAGCATTTCATCTCTTCTTATGGCTGAGTAATATTCCATTGTATATATGTACCACAGCCTCTTTAGCCAACCATCTGTCTGTCGTAGGACACTTTGGTTGCTTCCATGTCCTGGCCACTGTGAATAATGCTGCCATGAACATCGGTGTGCAAATGTCTTTTCAGATATGTGTTTTCAAGTCTTTGGGTTAAATACCCAGTAGAGGGATTGCTGGATCATATAGTAGATCAATTCTTAGTTTTTTGAGGAACCTCCATACTGATTTTAAAAAGTGGTCATAGTACAGCTTGTCTGGTAGATCACACCATCCACTGTCATGTAAATCTGGCAAGATTTGTCACTTCAGCAGGTCTGTAAAGAGTGCTGGGCTAGAAAGCAGGAGACCAAGGTTCTTAGCCACAATCTGCTACTGATCAGGTAGATACATGACCTTGGGCAAGTCACTTAACACTTTTTAGATGTCAATTTTCTTATCTGTAAAATGAAGGGATTAGACTAGATTATTAACATTGTTTCTTCTGAAAAAAGTACAAGGGAAAATTGTATAACTGAAAGGCAGGACGTGGAATAATTGAGGCATGGAATTCAGGGTGATTTCAAAATTGCTTTAAATATTAGAAAAAATTTTAGAATAAACAGTTCATGTGCATGCTTAATGTGCTATATCACACACTTACTGGTTAAATCAGTAAATGCCACTCCATTTTATTGGTGTCATTTCTCTTTACTGCCAACAGTTCAGGACAGAGTCCTAGCAATGATTACCTCTGAAGAGTGGAACTGAGAGTTTGGTGAAGAGAGACTAAACTTATATTTTTGTTGAGAGTTTTAACAAAGAATGTGTGCTACTTTTATGATTTTTTTGAGAGAATTATTTTTAAAAATTTGTTTGGAGGAAAGAGATGCCATATAATCTTTAGAAAGTAATAAATGGCCTTTCTTTTATCTATCCTCTTCAATGCTTTCTGCAATATTTAGGTGGCTTAGTCTCACTCCTATCCTTGTGTATTTTTCCAAGGCCACTTTTTAAAATTTTTATTTTGTGTATGTGTTCATAAAAAGTGTCTCCTGTCTAAATAATTGAACATGTTATCTGCACAATGGCATTTCTGATCATAGATATTGGTCAATAGCTACCATTGAAATTGTCTGAGAGTAAGAGAGGAAACAACATTTTTATTTGAGCAAGTTTGTCAAGTTCTTTGCAACTCTAAGATGTTTTTTCCTTCAGTAGCAGTGCAATTGATTCCTGTACAAAGGAGAAGAGTTTCTAAAATTCAGTTTCCACAATTTATTTTGATGTTATGTTTTCAACTGAACTCCGAGAGGTTTGCTACGTCATAATTTTATCCTAATTCCCTAGGGTAGGAATTGAAAGCTCATAAATGCATTTTGCAGATATTTTAGACTAATTCTTACAATTGTTTATCCACTAAAAAAATCATATTAGGTATTCTAAAGAGACTGGTAACACAAAATGGTGATCTTGTGTCAGTAGAATTAAACTGTGAATCATTTATTTGCCTAGTTTATATTACTTTTATTTTTAAATTTATTTTTCAATTACAGTTGACATAAAATACTATATTAGTTTCAGATTGCCCAGTTTATTTTAAAATGTGTGGTCATGAGAATCTTTAGCCATCTGCTGAAGAAACGATTCAGCAGGCCAGAGACTGTCAAATAAGTTTTTGCAATATATTAGGGGATCAATTTCTTAAGAACATTTTAAAAAGTAGAAGACTCAAGTAGGTTAGAATTCTTTCATGGATTTTGATTGGTAGTATTTCCCAAAGTGTGTTTATGAAAACTGGTGGACTGAACCACAGAATGGTAGCAGTTCAGGGCACTAAAATGTGCCCTTGAGAAAGTAACTTTGACAAAAAGGAATCCAAGATAATTGGATAGTCTTTTTTTCATTTTTTCCAATTACAGTTGACATTCAATATTATATTACATAATATTCAATATCATATAATGTAGTGGTTAGACATTTATATAACGTACAAAGTGGTCCCTACCCCCATTAGTCTAGTACCACCTGGCACTATACATAGTTATAATATTATTGACTACATTCCCTATGCTATACTTTACATTCCTGTGACTGTTTTGTAACTACCACCCGCTACTGACTACATTCCCCACACTGTACTTCACATCCCCCTGACTGTTTTGAAACTGCCAATTTGTACTCCTTAATCCCTTCACCCTTTTCACCCAGCCCCGCAATACCCCTCCCATCTGACAGCCATCATATTGTTCTCTGTATCTGTGAGACTGTTTCTGTTTTGTTTGTTCATTTATTTTGTTTTTTAGAGTCCATGCATAAGTGAAATCATATGATATTTGTCTCTCTGTGTCTGATTTATTTCACTTAGCATAGTACCCTCTAGGTCCATGGAAATTGTTACAAATGGTAAGATTTTATTCTTTTTTTAGGGCTGAGTAATATTCTATTGTTTATATGTACGATCTCTTCTTTATCCAGTTATCTATTGATGGACGTTTAGGTTGCTTTCATATTTGGCTACTATAAATAATGCTGCAGTAAACATAGGGATGCATATATCTTTGAATTAGTGTTTTGGATTTCTTTGATAAATACCTGGAGGTGGAATTGCTGGGTCATAAGGTAGTTCTGTTTTTAATGTTTTGAGGAACCTCCATAGTGGCTACACCAATTTGCAATCCCACCAGCAGTGCACAAGTGTTCCCTTTTCTCCACAACCTCACCAACGCTTGTTGTTTGTTGATTTGTTGATGATGGCCATTTGGACAAGTATGAGGTAATATCTCATTGTGGTCTTAATTTGCATTTCTCTGATGATTAGTGATGGTGAGCATCTTTTCATATGTCTATTGGCCATCTGTATGTCCTCTTTGTAGAAATGTCTATTTAGGTCCTCTGCCCATTTTTTAATCAGATTGTTTTTTCTGGTGTTAAGTTGTATGAATTCTTTATCAGTTTTGGATATTAACCCCTTATCGAATGTATCTTTGGTGAACATCTTCTACCACTCAGTAGATTGTCTTTTAATTTTGCTGATGATTTCTTTTGCTGTATAAAAACTTTTTAGTTAGATGTATTCCTATTTGTTTACTTTTGTTTCCTTTTTTTTGGATATTCTTAAAATAAGTAATTTTATAAGTAAAAGCTATATTAGTATTCATAAAACACAGAAAAATAAAATGCCTCTTTTGAACCTAGAAGTGTATCAATACTTTGAGTCAAGTGAGAAAACCACCAAAAAAGTGAAATCAGGCCAAATTACTAGAGTATTAAGGGAAAAAATTTGTATCTGATAGAAGCAGAAAATGTAATGCAAGAAGAAAGTTTTAAAAGGAGATACAAGTCTACAACCAAGAATACTTTACCCAGCAAAGGTATCATTTAGAGTGGAAAGACAGATAAAGAGCTTCCCAGACAAAAATAAGCTAAAGGAATTTATCAACACCAAGCCAGTATTACAGGAAATGTTGAAGGGACTTCTTTAAGAAGAAAAAACATGTATCAAAATCATGAATAAAAAAATGGTAATATTTACATATCTATCAATGAGTACATCAAATGGTAAAGAATTAAGTGCTCCAACCAAAGGATGGGGTGGCTGAATGGATAAAAAAACAAGACCCCTACATATGTTGCCTACAAGAGACTCACTTCAGATTAAGACACACATAGACTAAAAGAAAGGGGATGGAAAATGATATGGCCTTGATGGACCTAGAGGATATTACACTAAATGAAATAAATCAGAGAGAGAGAGACAACACATGATTTCACATACATACAGAATCTAAAGAACAAAAAAACAACAATAATAACAAAAATGGAAGCAAACTCATAGATACAGAGAATATTTTGAGGGGTACTAGGCAGGATGGAAGTTGGGGGGATGGTGAAAAAGGGCAAAGGGATTAAGAAATAGAAATGACTAGTTACCAAATAGTCATGGAGATAGAAAGTGTAGCATAAGGAAAATAGTCAACGATGTTGTAATAAATATGTAAGAGAGAAGAGGGCTACTAGATTTAGTAAGGTGATCACTTGAGCTCTAATTAGTTTGTTGTACAACTGAGACTAATATATTATTATATGCCAGCTATAATTGAAAAAAAAAACCTCATTGAATTGTACAATGTAAATATGAGCAACTAATTGTCTATTTCAATAAAGCTGGGAAAAAGTTTTAAAAATAAAAAATAAAGTTAAAAAAGAAATATCTTTAGTAAACAGTAGTAGTAATCAAAAACAATTTCAGTTACATTAAAAATGATTCTTTTACTTTAATCAAAAAAAGAGAGATACAATAAACAAGACAATTCCAATCTTTTAATGATACGGCATCTTCCTAATGTGTACTTCACAATTTTAACAATCTACTTTATAGGTAAGCTAGCTGTAAACGTAATTTAAAAAGACATTTGAACATTTTAAGGTGATTCGGCTATCACAGTGTTCTGTTTACCTAAAGGGGCAAGAAAACCTTTTTTAGATCTGTCAGAGTTGTGATCAATTTTAGTTGTGAGAAAAAAATTCTTGAAGTTGAAAAGTTTTAACTTGCACAAATATTCCATATATGGCTAAGGGCAAAGACCAAGGGGAAAGTCATTTGTCTCCTCAGGAGACAGAGTTGATTAGAAAAGCAGGGCTTCTTATTTTTTATGTTATTCTTTCTCACTGGTCAGTTTACCAACAAAAGAGCAGTTTGTGATGATAAAGATGATAGAATGTTAAGTTGGAGAAGAAAAGTTGGTTGAAAAAATGCTGTTGAAAATGATTTATTCAAATTGTCTGAGTTGTTGCAGAACAAGTTTCCCCCCAAACATGTAGAGAGCAGATGGAAAAAGGAAAATAGTTTATCTTTCAACAAGAGAAATGATGGTGCTACTAAATTTAGACTCTTTGGCTTTAACTTGCGACATCTGGGAAAATATTCAAATCCGTTAATCATCTAGTACGTAGCCACCTAGAAGAGCCCAAGGTCCAGGATAGCCTTCTCTGTGGGATAACAAAGGGCAAATATTACCAGGATGATTTCATTTCCTTTAATAAAAGATAAAACATTTTGTCAAGGAGAGGGAACATGTATTGTATCTCCAGATTACAGCAAGACTTTCGGGTGTGTATGCCCCACATGTGTCAATTCAGTGGCTCAGCACCAAGTCAGAGGGACATAGTAAGTGTTGCTTTCTAGTGAGAGGTTCTCTCGCTGTGGTGTGAGAGAGACTGGCTGGTGACAATTTAAAAAATAGAAGAATTATTTTGCTCTTTGAAAAGATTCACTGTCATTCCCTTTCAATAGCTATCACTCTAGAGAATTTTAATTTTTCTATTATTTTTTTTTTGATTTACAAATATTCAATTGACATAGTTTTTAAGGGGCACTTCTCTTGTGGAAAGTTAGATGCAGCTGCCCTAAAAATGTTTTCCAGTTACCTTAGATGGGCAAATTAATAGCATGTTTATTACATTAATTAAATTTGCACATTATACGAAGTCTGACCAGGTCATCTATGTTTTGGAAAAGGATTATAAGTGACTTTTAGAGATAGAACAAGGGTTTTCTGAAAGGGATCCAACATCACTCCCACATCCCCTTTCAAGGACAGTTGATCCGCTTTTATCTCTTTTACTTGCTTATACTTCCTGGCAAGATTTTGATGGAAGAAAGGGTTCTTCTGTTTTAAAAAATAAAAATAAATGAATCAGAGAAATGGTCTGGCCAAAATGGGATGAACTTAGGGAAGGACATGTGTTGGGATGCTGAGGTTTGGGAGAGCCACTAAATAACACCCCTACTTTCCCTCCAACACTGAAACCAATGGAGAAATAAGACACAGGAGCCAGCCAGAGTTCTAAATAACAGCTTTATTCCTGTTAAAAGCTAGACTGGATGATATAGTCTAGATGTGTGTTCACAAAAAGCTTCCAAATAGTTCACACGTTGACAGACCTCCCCTATAGGTCTGTTGTAGGAGCAAAGCCTACCCCTTAAGTACCATATGTCAGAGAGCATGCCAGAAAATTAGAAAGAGCTCAGCAACAGGCTTAGAGGAAGCATGCCAGTTTCCTGTTGCCAAAACCACCAGTCAGATAAGAAGATGGAAATAAGGGTGCAGAGGGTCATAAATAGACCCAGTAAGGGGTAAAGGACTTACTCTGTACCACTTGGCTTTGCTAGTTAGTTACAGCCAGAAATAGACTAGGGTCTTCCAAGTCCTAAGCCACTGCTACAGTTCCCAAATTGGTCTGAATTTAGACATCAGGGGAAATAGGGTTAAATTAAATGAAATTTGGAAATTCTTTTAAACTTATGAACTTCTAAGCTAATATAACAGGACATGTCTATAAGGTGAATATGCAGAATATGTAGAAGGATCTCTAGTATAGTGGTATAAATTGGTGGGCTCTCACATTGGGTTACTTGGATTCAGATCCTGGCTGTGTCATTTACTAGTTGTTTGATCTGGACAAGTTTCTTATCCTCTCTGAGCCTCAGTGTGCTCATCTATAAAATGGAAATAGTAATGGTACCAACTTCATGGTTATGAGGCTCAAATGAGAAGGATACACATAAATGTCATGCTTAGCATAAATGAATTACTGACACATAGTCACTGATAAATATCACCTATGTTTATTATTTATCATCATCGTCGTCGTTGTCATTTTACTTCTGGGAGACTTAAAACTTGACCTGTGAAGACAATAAACTCTTACTTTTGGATTTCACCCATCCAAGGTTACTCCTTTGTCCTAAACGTCTATGTTTTTGGTCTCCTAGGCTAGAAGTTTTGTAAACATCTTTTACTCTTTCTCCTTTAGGCCAGTGGTCTGTTTGTCACCAAGTCCTACCTTGTTTGTTTAAAATGTTTCTCGATTATCCCCTACCTCTTCATTCCCATCCTAATTCAAGCCCTGATTCCCACTGGCCTGGAATACTATTCAAGCCTCATAGCTCCTTTTTCCTGACTAGTTTCTTCTCCAGTCTGTCCTATATGTCACTGCCAGACTGACCTTCCTGAAGCACTGCTTTGATCCTGTTTTTCCTCCTATCTTGGAATCTATAATGAGTTTATTGTGTGCTGAAGCAAAGCCAAGGTCTCCTGCCTGACCTTCAGGTCCTTCTAGAACATCTCTGTCCAATAGATATATGATGCCAGCCAGACACAAAATTGAAAATTTTCTAGTAGCCACATTAAGAAGTAAAAAGGAACAAGTGAAACTTATAGTAATATATTTTATTTAACTGAACATATTAAAAACATTATCATTTCAACATGTACTCAATATAAAAATAAATGAGATATTTTCATTCTTTTTTCCTTTTGTTCCAAGTTCTCAAAGTCCTATGTGAATTTTACACTTATATCACATCTCAAGTCAGACTAGCTATGTTTCAAGTGCTCAGTAGCCATATGTGACTGAGGGCTACTGTATTATTGCAACTGTAGAGTGTGACTCACTACCACTGTCACCCCCACAAACAAGACATACCTAAATCTTACTTCTTCCTGGTTTGTTAAAACAAAATAGGGATGGTAATACCATCCCTATTTTATAGGGTTGTTCTAAGCAAATGGAAGTGTGGAAGTGCTTTGTAAGCTGTAAAGCTCCATGAGAATATAGGGAAGCTATTATTGGGAGTAAAGGTTTTACTGATATATGACAGTAGGATATCTTTGGAGTAATTTGAAAGAAAAGACAGTATTAAGAAGGTAAATGAACTGTCCCGAATTCATTTATGAAAAATATCAACTTCAAGCAATGAAGGGAAAAATATAAACATATTCTTTCTCCCATAGATCTTCATAATTATCTTTTTGAAAGAAATTTGTTGCATTAATAAGGTTCTCTAAATATTTAAATTAATCTGTAGGTCCTTTTTCTCCGTCAGCATTCTGAGAAATAGGTTTAGGGGCATTTAGTTCTTCTCTTGAAGGAGCTTATACTGCTACCAAGAAGTTTATTGCTTTGGGTAGTAAATGTAGCTCATAACCTTTGTAGTACTGAGGTAGGAGAAGCATTCAACTTCTTTGTACAGCCCACTTTATTGCAAAGAATTGGAATTGATCGAAAAAACAGAAAGCCAGTGATTCAGGTACAGAAACAATTTGTAAAATGTTTTCAATTTATATCATAAGGGAAATTTTAAAGACTATTCTGATAGGTTGATTAGTAAGACTACTAACAACCAGAGGACACATTATTTTAAATATCTTGTGGCTCTCAAGAGTTCAACAATTACTGTAGATATAACTCTAAGTTTACAGTGTGGGAAGTAAGATTGCAAATGAAGTAACTCCAAAAAAAAAAAAGCCAACTTTATAAAGTAGCTTCTGGGTGAGTGACCCCACTGTTTACAAGTTTGCCCAAGCCAGAAACCTCAACCTAATGTATCACCCTTTCTCCCTCACCATCCTTCTAATTAGCTACTAAGTCCTTATGACTCCATCTCTAAAATACTTCTTTTATCTTTAACCTCCTGTCCATCCCCATTGCAGGCTTTCATCACTTTTCTTATAAGTTGTTGCAACAATCTTCAAACCAGTTTCCCTGCCTCAAGCTTCAGCTTCCCCTCTACTCCACAATTTATTCTCCAACTCTCAGCAGAATGATCTTGCTGAAATACAGATCTGATCATGCCACTCCCCTAATTAAAAACCTGAAGTTATTCCAGGGCCGACAGATAAAATCAACACTACTGAGCACAATGTACAAAGCACATTAATTACCATCAGAGCCTGACTATCAGCTTTGCCTCCTGCCATGTACCCAGAAAAATGATAATCAATTTTCTTGTGGTTCCCCAGGAAGCCCTATCCTCTTATGAACTCTGTTCTCTTCCTTTGGACCATCCCCTCCAATCTTCACTTCGGTGTGGGAGTTTCATGGTCTTCATGTCCTTCAGCATCCTCAAATGCCCCATCTTCTGTGAGAAGCCTTCCCTAAATCTCTGATCCTTTGTTCTCTCAGTCTCCATAACTGCATTCTTTATTCCTTTGTGGCATGAACTTCGTAAGGCTAATTCCTCTCTATATCTCCAGCATGTAACATTCTGCCCAGTATAGCATAATTAGTCCATAAAAATTGTTGAATAAGTAAAGGAAAGAATTGATGTTATCCCTCCCAAATGTACACCTTTCCCATCTACTCCAAAGAAGAAAGCTAATTTTTGAATTCACTATGATTTGTAATTATCTGCTGATATTTCTAGGTATCTGATGGGGACAATTAAAATCATAATTCTTCCTTTTAGCTCAAATTTAGATTGTCTAGTCCAGTAAGATTTTGCTTTGGCCACGAGGAATTATTCTAATGCCCTACTTTCTCCAGGTACTAAAAGTCATAAAATCTGGCCAGAAGAACACATGGAAAGCTTTTTACATTTAGATCCTTTAATCTATAAAATATTTTAGGAATATTTTTTAAAAAACTAAGCACATGTTTAATTTCACAGAATCTCAAACTATTGGACTGGAATGGATCTTAACCAGGAGCACCTTCACCTCATATGGTTATGAGGACTGTGTACTCTTCAACCTTAGGGGACACCATTCTCATGAATTACAATGTGAATGACTTTCCTCCAGGGTTGTATCATGCACAGCCTTACACAGCGTCTCTTATTATCTAATCATCTTCATTTTCAGATAATGAAATTTAAGTTCTAAGAACCAACAGTTTTGCTCAAGGTCACATAGTACTTCATGGTATGGTGCAGTCAATAATCTTCTTCCTCTCTGCCTCTCAGTCCTTCTGATCCAAATTGCTTCAGAAAACTGAAACTAAAAAGATAATGTTTGCTATCATTGTGTGGATAATGGACAGTATGGTTTATCTCTGTAATTTCTCTTGCTTTCTACTTCCAGCTATACTGACCTGGTCAGCATGACTTCAGCATTCAGAATGTTACTGCTGCCTTGAAGGCTACTAAGATTCAAGTGGCTGTTTGTCCCACCAAGTTGCCAAGATATGCTGTCTACCCTCTCCCTTGCTGGCTTACTCTACTGTGACCTACTGTTAGCTACCATCTTCTTTTGGCTTCTTTTCTTGGCATCGTGTGCTGCTTTGTTAATATAACCATTACTGACCAGTTGACACAATCCTTTCCTTCTGTTCTATAAACCATTCGATCACAGCATGTTGACTGTTGACCTTGGGTCTTTGGTTCTTTGCTGCCATATATAGATGCTGGAGGTGCCTAGAGGGATGCTGCTTCTTTGCCAAAATTTTTTAGTTTCTTTTTTTTTTTCTCTCCTTATTCTAGACTTGGGACCTTCTGAATGCTTGAAGATGCCAGAAGGGTTGTTCCAAATAGTTGTGGCTCTATTCCTATAATTCCTCTTTTACTCTTGTTTCAAGTGAAAATATTGTTTGGGAGGAAAAATTTTAGCTAGAAAAGTTCCTGTAGATCAACTACTCAATAGCTAATTGTTTCTATCAAGAACAGTGCATTTTAAAAAGTACTTCTTACTCCATGATCATTATCATTGTCAAACTAAGGAACATACTGAGGTATTTTGTTAGGTTTGATTGAGCCTGAATAGAAAACTGGACGTCTTGAGCCAAAGCCCTCCAGCCATAATGGATGGATACATTGTTTGCATCTTTGCTCTTGATCATTAATGCTGGCAGATATTTCTGAAACTGATGGCTTTAGTTCCACATGATCAGTCAAGATATAGACTAGAATTAAATTAAGGAACTGGTAATGTATTAGAGGTTTGATATTTGCTGTTTAGTAGTTGTTTGCACTTTATATGTTGTTCATTGTATAATCGGGAATTTCTTTGTAAATGTTTGGTTTTCAGGCTGGTTGGAAGGAAAATCACGCAACATTCATGAGTGAACTAAAAAATCTTCAGGCTTCTGGACTGACTACTCTTGGTCAAGCTCTAAGATCCTCATTTGATTTGTTAAATCTCAATAGATTAATATCTGGAATAGACAATTATGGACAGGTAAAAAAATTTTTGAGTGAGTACAGCTAATTTATTTTGGTGACTTGGGGTAAGAATTTAAAATTGGGTATGGTTACCAAGTTTTCTGCTATTTTTCATAACTTCCAAAAAGAAGCCCATGTATCTTTAAAATTACATATATATGTATAATAAAATTATGTATAAAATTGCCTACCCATCATATCATCAGATATCTGAGAATGGGATGAATAAATTGCTGAGAAATATTGGAACAAGACAATTGAAGAGAAACTTTCAGTGTCCATAACTCTCTCATCCCTCCCAATTCAATGGAAAAGCTCTAAAATGAGAGGGAGGCAGAAGAGCATTTGCTGCTGCTACCATTGTCCTTTCCTACCAATAAAACCTCTGCTCACAACCAGAGTCACTAATGTCCCCATCTGTGCCAGGATTTTGACTCAGGTGAATGAATTCACGAGTGTGGATGATGCAGCCATTATAATCTCTTTATTATCTTTCTTTTATGATTACTTGGAAAGCAGAGGGAGAGGAGAATTTGGATGTTATAGTTTGAGAGTTCCTGAATTATAAGAATTCCTCAGTTTATTCTGAATGTTACCTCTTCAGGGCTTATTATTTTGATTCCCACCCACTTAGTCCCTAATCTTTTCCTTCTTATTTATCCAGGCAAATTTTATCACACACTTGGGAGATCACTGGCAAGCCAAATGTAAAAGTTTAAATACAATTTTATTACTTTACATGGCTCTAATACTTTTTAAATGTATTGTAGGGGAGAAATCCATTTTTTTTAGAACCATCTATTTTAATTACCATCACAGATGGAAACAAGTTAACAAGTACGGCTGGTGTTCAAGAAGAGGTGAGATTTCATTTAAAATTCTTTCATTTAAATGGCAGAGAACATGCAGCTATTTCTGTGGGAGGCATAAATTTCTAGTTAAGTTTAATCAAACCTTACATCTTGGTAATCTTTGAAATATTGCTTCATTTTCTTGAGTACATGAAAGAAAAGTGAACCCTTTAATTCTTTAACTCTCTCTCCACTTTCGTATGGGTTGTTATGATGAAACTTTTCACATTTTGCCTTATCAGCTTCACCTTCCTTTGAATTCTCCTCTGCCTGGAAGTGAACTAACCAAAGAACCTTTTCGTTGGGATCAAAGATTATTTGCTCTGGTGTTGCGTTTGCCTGGATTGGCTTCTACTGAACCAGAGCAATTAGGGAGTGTACCAACTGATGAATCTGCCATCACACAAATGTGTGAAGTCACTGGAGGTATTGGCAATATTTAATATTTCTAAAAGAAGAATTCAGGGCAGCAGGGTATAGTTCTTTTTTAAATGCCATATCCAGTCTTTACTTCAGAATATTTTAATTCTGCTGCTTAAGCTTATCATTAGTGTGATGTTTGCTGCCAATGTAGTTATGATTATTTCAAGTTATATTTTAAGATTTCAAATGCTTGTATTTTAATGTGGTATTTTATTTGATCAAATTTGTACTATTTGTTTTTCCTTTGGTATAGGTCGCTCCTACTGTGTTAGAACACAAAGAATGTTGAATCAGTGTTTAGAATCTCTAGTTCAAAAAGTTCAGAGTGGTGTAGTTATTAACTTTGAGAAAACGGGACCAGATCCACCTCCTATTGGAGAAGGTACAGTAGATAACTTTGTTTTTATCTTATAGTGTTATATAAGAGAATGATCTGCATTTGGGAAGATATTAAACTAATCATAACAGACACAGTCTTCACTGTCCACATGCATTCAAGTGGTTACAAACATCCATCCAAACAACTACCATTTATATATAGCCTATATATAGGTGTCAGGTGGCCAAATTCTAGAAATTTGACAATAATTCATTGTCAAATCTTCTTAAGAAAATTCTTTCTTTTCTCTACCCATTTCATATTCCGTGGTCCCAGTCTTAGGATGACACTGATTTATTCACCTCTCTATTCATGAAATATCTGGAGATTCACTACGGAGTGCTACTTAATTAGCAATCTGATTTTGGTCTTATGAGTGCCAGATGTCCCAGGCTATCCTTATGAAAGCTTGTGTTTGTTCCTGCTTGTCAGCAAGTGATTGTGAATGTTTATGCAGGAACTGCTAGCATTCTATAAGATCCTACACAAGTATTTTCCACTTTTTAACTGCAGAACTTTTTCTCTTCAAAGGAGGTTTTACTGAAAGTTCAATATCTTAAAATAGATGAAAGCAGAGCTACTTTGGTATAGAGGAAGGGACTTCTCCCTCAAATCATACCTGCATCGCAGGGCCCTCAGAGCACTGTTATAGGCTATTGCTTCTCCTCATTCCTGTCAGTTCACACACATAAACACATGTGTGTACCTGGACTCCATCATTACCACAGTGTCTGTCTTATCTGATCCATACATTTTAATTGCTGCAGCCGTAATCCGTTGTAGCTGCCTCGAGAACCAAAGGGGCTAAGTGCACAGGCACAGAAAGACACATGTTTTTGTCTGAAACAGTGAATCCTGATCTTTTGCTATTTACTTCCTGGAATCCTTTGAGAGATTGTTGGAAAAATAGAGATCTCTCTTCCTTGAAAAATAGACATAGGCCACATACACAATTTTATATTTAATTTCAGGGATTTCTTGGATTCCAGTTTAAGAACACCTGCCATAGAAGACTGAGGATTCACAGCCTATTTTAAATTACATTAATCATAAAGAAAGGACACATTATATTGCTAACAATTGACTGCTCAATCCATAATTTTGTGTTCATTACCTTAACATGAACTGAGAACTTTTATACTGAAAACTTATTGGATTTGGTATCATGTAAATAGCACACATTTTCTTCATAGCTCTATTTCCCCTTTGTCCAGAGTTGTTAATCTTTGAGATTCTGATGAAAGCTAAGAACTCTCTCCTCAGAAAAATGCATATCCCTAGAATTGTGAGCTCAATTTCAGGGGCATCGCTTGTTCTCCTGAAGCCATTACATGTATTCCCTAGAGCTCCATAGACCCCAATAAATCTCCTGGTCTAAAGTACTTGCTTGTTTAAAAGAATGTTTAATAAATAAATCAAATGACCTATAGTTTAGGAAAAATGAACCTCAAATCATTAAAACATCTTTTACAAATATAATTTAAACTAATGAATGATCTCATTAAATGTTACGTAACTCTGCCTTGCTGTGTTTTCGGGGACAAATAAAATATGCTAGTCTAAATAATTAAAATGCAGTTGGGATACATTATGCAGCATTATACAGTGTTCAGTTTCCTTGGAATTTTAATTGTGATGGGGAAACAGTAATGGATTAGTCCACGAACAACTTGATACATTTGTTTTGTGTTCCCTCTCCTAACTATACACATAGATTATATTGTCAGCACTGCTTCTGCCTTTGAGTGAATTTGAACAGTTTTTATTTTGCCTTTGTGGTTATTGGTTCTAGCTCTTTAGTAAAGAACACTTTTGTCATCTAATGGAGAATAGAAAGAAAATCTAAATGGAATATATGACCTATTTTGTCAGATTCCAAAAATGTAAAACTATACCAGGGAATGGACAGTTTCATTTGCCTAATTTGGAAAAATAACTGTAGTAGTTTGATGTGTTTAATTTCTGTGTCCGAATATCAGAAAATTTAAAACTAGTTTTACAATAATTTTCCATAGTCTACATATTGTGGTCATAATTAAGGATGGGAGGGGTGGGATGTTAGATTAGAAGGGGTGGATTAGATGAAGAGTTGTAAGAGAGAACATTCACTAATCTTAGTAGAGTTGCTTTTTTTCTTCCATTTTTCATGAATCACTGTTTTGGTTTTGTTTTGTACTTTGCTTTTAGCTGAATAAAAATTGTACAAGATCAGCAGCTGTAAAAAGCAATTCATGCCTTAGTCTGTCTTTTGTTTAACTTTTAGATGGACTTATGGATTCATCTAGGCCAAGTAATTCATTTGCTGCTCAACCATGGCATAGTTGTCATAAGCTCATTTACGTACGACCTAACTCTAAAACTGGTGTTCCTGTTGGACATTGGCCAATTCCAGAATCCTTTTGGCCAGATCAGAATTTACCTTCTCTAGTAAGTATCATAAAATAAAAGATAAACATCATTCTGGATTTTGAATTTGCTGATTACACTGAGCCTTTTAAAATAGCTTTAAGGCTTTTAAGCCATTCCTTGTCTCTTGCCAGAAGTCTAGCTTGTACCTAAAAGCAAGAGAAGATTTTCTAGTCTGCATTCTTTCTTTCAGTTGCCTTTATCGCTTGAACTGCCCTCCTTGGATGTTAAAACATTGTAATTTTTGATGCTGTTACAATCTGTGACTTGGTTTTTATTTCAGAGCAGCTGGCTTGATTTACATGATAAACACAACATCTAAGAAGTGCTGGCATTGATTTTCATGTACATCCTCAGGAAATTCAAACTTACTCTGCACCTTGTATAAATAGGTTCTAGAAACATTCAAAACAGAGGTCATTGTACTTCTTCCTAGGGTATCATGAGACAACTAGTGGAATTTTGTGGACCTACTCTTCATATTTTTGTAATCAATAGACTTGTGTTCCTTGGCAATGTACCTTTAAATGATGGATAATTAAGCAATATTTTTTAAATGATCTCTATGCATGAGCTTGTCTTTTTCGTTCACTGCATTTGGTAGAAGAGGGTTTGATATTGTAGTTGTTCCTAGTTCCAGATGAACTGGCATTTTGGGGGGTATCTAGTAATTAGAGAAATTATATGAAACCCATTCTCCCTTTCATCTTCCTCCCACCCCCCAGGAGAGAGGAGGAGGTCCACAAAAAGATCACGACTCCTTCAGTTTAGCACTGTCCTGGTTCAGCTAATCAGTAGTCTGTCTAAGTTTTAGAAATTTCTGACATGAGCTGCATTTTTTTCTGGATTACTATTTTTAGGCTCTTGCATTTTTCAGGAATGGCCATGAAAGGCCTGAATGTACGACTGAAGAACCATTTCAGACCCCGCTGTGGGTGAGGGTAGATCTTTTCCTTCTTCCCTCAGGGCTCCAAGGTGGCACACTTGTCAAATCTCGGTGCACAGCTTCTCTCAGCCGCTTCAAATCCTAGAGTGAATGTTTTGATTACAAAGTTATTTCATTATTGCCAGTGACAGGGCTTCACTCATGTCTTTATTGCTTTCTTATAGGTTTAAATCTAATAAGCCTGAAATATTTTATAAGTTTAATTAAATTAAAATTAAAATCAGAAAAATAACTGGAATAAAGAAATTAAAAGTAACTCACGCATAGTTCATGTTACCATGCCTTTTAGGTTTAAAAACACATTTGAGGGCTATTTTTCTCAGCTTCTAAAACATCTTGTAGGTTTGTAAGTCATAAAGGCAATTGAGCAGGTTTTTTCCCTTTTATAAAGGAAATGGAAATGTTTTGTCATATTCATATTAGTCTTACAGATCTCTCATCAAGAATAGGCAGAGCTGTGTCTCATCCTTATCCCTGGCACTTATCTCAACAGATTGCCCTTGCTGCCACTATTTCTCTGTCTGATGCTCTCCATTCCCACAAACTACACCTCTTAATAAAATGGCTGCTCCATCAATCTGCTCTGGCACTCCAGGCACACAGGCCTTTGCAGCCCAGTTGAAAGCATCCCCAGCTCTAGCTGTTCAAGGCAAGCATGTGGGTGTGAGAAATGTTGTAAAAAATCACCTGGAAAAAAATTCTACTGGGCTCTGAGTTTTGACTGGCTCATTTGTGGTCTCTATCTTGCCCTTTCCATGCCTTCACAGTTTTTCATCTTGTTTGTTAGTGGCTCTAGTTCTGTCATTACCTCATTAGAAAGTTTCATAGATTTCTTCTTCCCCAGCAGGATCTGGACTATCTGTAACCTCATGGTACAAAGGAATGAAGGGTGGGTGATGCTTGGAGGTGGCAAAGTGGATCTGAAATCCAGGATTCATCCTACTCATTGTAATGACTTATCAAATGTATTCAAAGCAGTTTTATTTTTACTTCACTAAAATTGTAGTTATGATTATTATTACCTTTCCTCTTCCCATTGCCAAGTAGATGGTAGAGGTAAAGAAACTGAGTACCCTCCCCACATCAGCCATTGGTGATGCCTAGAGATCAGATGCACTGTTTCTCAAAATACTAGTCTGATTCTCGGTGATGGTTTATAAAAACATAAATGGGATTGCGGAATTGTTAGAAATGTAAGCTCAGTTGGTAACAAACCATATTTTCCCCTCTTGTTTTTTAGCCTCCACGAACATCTCATCCAGTTGTGAGGTTCTCCTGTGTGGACTGTGAACCAATGGTAATAGACAAACTTCCCTTTGACAAATACGAACTTGAGCCTTCACCCTTAACTCAGTACATCCTGGAACGAAAGTCTCCCCATACCTGCTGGCAGGTACTTATCCTTACCTGTTAGACGAATATCTGTAACCACTCTGGGATCTGGAAGTTGTTTTAAGAAGTTTCAGAGGTTAATCTGGGAATAATTAGGCTGAGTCTGTTAATAATGTTTCTCAAAAATGCTATCAAATAAACAACAAAGCCAAGCAAATAATTTCACACTGATATGAATCATTAGTCTACTGTACATTGCCATTTAAGGTAATCAAATCTGATGAAACCTATATATTTGAGGATTTGGAGGATTCCTCTGAGGCCTATCCAGAGACCCCAGGTTAAGAATCCCTAACTTAAGGGATTCAGTTCTATTCAGCTATGGCATCTGCAGCTGAAGCGAGGTTCTCAGCCTTTAGTGTGATCTTGACAGATTGGAAGGACAAAATATTTTTGACAAAAAGCCATAAGCCCTGAAACGACTTTCTGTATTAGTAATCAAATTTCTTGTAGTACCAAGCACATTGTTGTATGTAGTATGGGTTTTACTTGGACAAAGCAAATGCACAACCACTGGTTCTTCCAAGTATGATCCTTCAGCTAGAAAGACTTGCTGACTTGTTACTAGACTCACCTTTAGATTTTAATATATAAAAATCTAGACATGGCAGTCATAGCTTTTTTATTTGGATGTAATAAGGAAGTCCTACACTGTTTGGATGTTTGTTCTTCTTCTAAACTATAGCACCATATAGCAATCAGTAATTTTTAGCTTCTATCTACGCAAGGAACACTTTGAGACTGTCATCTGTTTCATCCTAAAATGTGAGATGATTGCTACTAGTTGTCTTTAAGCTACTTGAATTTTCCAAAGATGCTAAAACCTGGTAGAAAAAAAAGGAACAGGCTTAAAGCAAGAATGTAAAAGTGTGATAAAGAGAAAAAATCTCGTAAATATAATATTGAATGAAAGAAGCAGACATAAAAGATCACATATCATATGATTTTACTCTATATACATTTCAAAGAGGTAAAACTGACCTACTCTGTTACAAGTCAGGATAGTAGTTTCTCTTGGGTGCAGAGTAGTGACCACAAAAGAACATAAGGGGTTTTCTGGTCATGTTCTATTTCTTGATCTGAGTACTGGTTACTCATGTGCATTCACTTTGTGATATTTTATTGAGCTATATACTTATAATCCATGTATTTTTTGAGTGTATGTTTATATTTCAATAAAATACAACAAAATGTGCTAGAAATGTAGAGATATGGGTAATAGAATGCTAACTTAAAGTCAAGATAGGAGTTTTAAATTTATGGGTTGAAACATTTTTGCAATAAAAGCAAATAGAATTACAAATTATACTTTTTTCCCTAAAATAAACCTTCTTTACTACATAGCACATTCCTTGTAAATCTCCAAAGAAACAAGTTATCCTGACCTTGCTCCCTGCACCTTTCCTCAAATATGCCTTTCTCCTGTACCTTCTGTTACTTTGGTTTAGAGTAGTTTTAATACAATAAATTAGTAGGAATGAAAAAGAATAAGATGAACCAGGAGCCAGGAAATTTGGCAAAATCATAATGGAGACTGGATTCTAACTGTAGCTCTGCCACCAACTATGTGGTCTTGGACCGGACACTAACATTTTCCAGAGTAGATGGTCTCTAATGATTGCTTTGGACCCTTAAGTTCTATGAATCTGCAGGTGATAAGGAATTTAGAAAAACTTAAGGGTCTTATAGGAAAGAAGGAAGAGAAGAAGGGAAGGAAGGAAGAGAGGGGAAGGGAGTAAGAGAGGAACAGAAACAGTGCTTTTCCTTTCATGGAAATCATAGGCCTGACCCTTGATGACTGTGTGTAACTTTTTTTTTTTATCCTTTATGATAATTTCCCCCCCGCTTCTATAATACACACTTAGGAAATGGGAACTCCAATGTGTTTCATTAGTTATCTGCTTCTGTTAAGCTTCAAATTAAGACATTAAATCTAGTAGATAAGTCATGTTTTAGCACAACTCATTGTTTTGTGGAGTCGTAAATTACATAAGAAAGATTTATTCTTAGCTATAACTAAATATAGCAAGAATTTAGTGACTGGTAGGTGATATTGCTGGTACCAAGAATTAACGAGGTAAATGGATTCTGTTCACCATCAGGGTTTGACTTTTGTTTTAAATGATCCCATTGAAGGACTCATGAAATACAGAGAAAACATAGTAGCTAGAGGACTCCAGTATGAAACCTGACAATATAATATATATCAAATCAGGAATATCGATAAGGAATAAAGATTAATGTTTTGTTATTGAATGTTTGCTCTATCAGCATAATTTACAAGATAAATGCCTTCTAGAATGATCTAAAGCATCTCTTTGCTGCCTCAAAATAATTAGCACCAGTGCCTGGCTTATAATAGGCTATCCAGTAAATGCTTATTAGATGAAAATTGAATAAGTGGGTAGGGAATAGGGCATCAAAAGGAAGGAGAGCAAGATTTAATAGTAGTACACATGAAGAGTGTTAGCATAATCCTTTAAATGGGCTTTATTTTTGTAACTGCATGCTTTAGGCATGGAGCCATGTTCCATTTTCCTAAAAGTCTTTATTTACCATGGTCACTTGTTCTTTTGAGAAGTTAATTTGTTTTAACGGCTGATATCACTTAGTGATATTTCAGCCTTATTTTCCATTGTGCTAACCAAGTAAATATTTAGATATCACTGATGTAGCCTGTGGTCTCTGAATGGTTATTGCATAGAACTACAATTTGAATATTCTTATTTAGTATAATATATTTGACATAACAATAGGCTAAAAGCATTATTCCCATCTTAAATTACAATTAAATTATGCCACAGATGTGCCTATGGAATATTGCTGTGAATTTGGTTTTACATAAAATACTTATTGTCATAACTGTATATTACTTCATATTCTTCCCAGGTGTTTGTTACTAGCAGTGGAAAATACAATGAACTTGGATATCCATTTGGTTATTTAAAAGCCAGTACGACTTTAACTTGTGTAAACCTCTTTGTGATGCCATACAACTACCCAGTTTTACTCCCTCTTTTAGGTAAGTAAAGTATGTGCTATTTAATCATCTTTAAGATACAATAACAGCAACAAAAACATGATGCACTAGGCACTTTAAATGTAGCCAAAGAGTAATCGATATCAGAATATATAAAAGTCTAAACACTGATTTGGAAAGATAGAATTTACTTATGTTTTCTGTTTTGTCTTCTTTTTGTTGTTTTTACATTAAATAGAAGAGACACTTAACCTCTGATATGAGATTCCTATGCTGTTCTTTAGGTTTCAAGCTCCAATGCTGCCACCCTTCTTACCCAACCCCCCAGTTTTGAATGCACTTGGCTTTTTTGTAGACTTGTTTGGATCAAAAGTACCATTGATTGGGATTAATGCTCCAAAATTCTGATGATTTTCTCCAGAAAGTAGGGCTTCTGTGGGAGTATTGGCTCACACTTATTCTTCCACAAGAGGATATTCAATGATCTTGAGACATCTGTTTTAGGCAGAGTAGCAAGTAAAGGTAATAGATGCAAGAGTAAATTCTGCAATAGCTGTAGTTGTAGAAACTGTGGTTTCCATGGCAAAATTCTAAAAGGAACAACTCCAGAAGCCATTGCTCAGATAGTACCAAAAATGTGTGTAAAGATTTTTTTCTCATTTAAAGAGCCACATCTATTTAGAGTAATAGAATACCATGTGGCATCCTTCGAATTGTAAAGTTGTGAACATTTTTATATGGTAGCTTAATTTTTGCCGAAAAAAGAAAAAAGAAAAAAGAAACCTTTGCAGAGTTTTGTTTTTTTTTTTTAATTTTAGTATTTACTTTTTAAATTGTAGTTGACATTCAATATTATATTAGTTTCAGGTGTACAGCATAGTGGGCAGACATTTATTTAACTTATAAAGTGATCCACCAGGTAAGTCTAGTACCTGGCACCACACATAGTTATTACAATAATATTGACTATATTCTCTATGCTATACTTTATGTCCCCATAAGTATTTCATAACTGCCAATTTGCACTTCTTGATCCCTTCAACTTTTTCACCCAACCCCCTAACCCCTCTCCCGTCTGGCAACCATCAGTTTGTTTTTTATATCTGTGAGTCTGTTTGTTTTATTTGTTCATTTATTTTGATTTTTAGATTCCACATATAAGTGAAATCATATGGTATTTGTCTTTCTCTGTCTGACTTATTTCACTTAGCATAATACCCTTTAGGTCCATCTATATTGTCACAAATGTTAAGATTTCAATCTTTTTATGGTCAAGTAATATTCCATTGTGTATATGTACCACTCTTTCTTTGTCCAATCATCTATCTATGGACACTTTTGATTCTTTATCTCGGCTATTGTCAATAATGCTGCAACAAACATAGAGATGTATATATCTTTTTGAATTAGTGTTTGGGGTTTCTTTGAACACCCAGAAGTGAAATTGCTGGGTCATAAAGTAAGTAGTTCTCTATT
>NW_006440152.1:329130-333536 GCF_000325575.1 Pteropus alecto | reverse complement strand
GCAAATGGTAGGATTTCATTTTTTTAATGGCTGAGTAATATTCCATTGTATATATGAACCATAATTTCTTTATCCAATCATTTGTTGATGGGCATTTAGGTTGCTTCCATATCTTGGCTATTTTAAATTGTGCTGCCATGAACATAGAGGTGCATAGATCTTTACGAATTATTGTTTTGGTTTTCTTTGGATAATTACCCAGAAGTGCAATTGCTGGGTCAAAAGGTATATCCATTTTTAACTTTTTGAGAAACCTCTAGACTCTTTTCCATGGTGGCTGTACCAATTTGCAATCTTACCAACCGTGCACGAGAGTTCTCTTTTCTTCACATCCTCAGCAACACTTGTTGTTTGTTCATTTATTGATGATAGCCATTCTGACAGGTATGAGGTGATATCTCAATGTAGTTTTAATTTGCATTTCTCTGATGATTAGTGATGTTGAGCACCTTTTCACATGTCTATCGGCTACCTGTATGTCCTCTTTGGAGAAATGTGTATTCAGTTGTTCTGCCTATTTTTTAATTGGATTGTTTGAGTTTTTTTAGTGTTAAGTTATATGAGTTCTTTATAAATTTTGGGTATTAATCCTTTGTCATGTATATTGTCTTTTATTTGGTAGGTTGTCTTTTCATTTCCTTGATGGCTTTCTTTGCTGTGCAAAAACTTTTTAGTTTGATGAAGTGCTATTTGTTTAGTCTTTCTTTTGTTTCCCTTGCCCACAGAGATATACCCCGAAAATATTACTAAGAGCAATATCAAAGAGTTTGCTGCCTGTATTTTCTTCTAGAAGTTTTATGGTTTCAGGTCTTATATTTAGAGAACACTAAGGATTCCACCAAAAACTATTAGAACTGAAAAATAAGTTCAATATAGTGGCAGGATATAAATTAATATTCAGATATTGGTTGCATTTTTATACACCAATAACAAACAATCAGAAAGAAATTTAAAAATAATTCCATTTACAATTGCATCAAAAAAATAAAATACCCAGGAATAAATGTAACCAAGGAGGTAAAATACCTGTACTTGGAAAATTATAAGACATTGAAGAAAGAAACTGAAGAAGATACAAATAAATGGAAGCATATATAGGCTCATGGATAGGAAGAATTAACATCGTTAAAATGGCCATAAAGCAATATATAGATTCAGTGCAATCCCTATAAAATACCAATGACATTTTTCAAAGTGCTAGAACAAATAATCATAACATTTACATGGAACCACAAAAGACCCAGAATAGCCACAGCAATCCTGAGAAAGAAGAACAAAGTTGGAGGTATTACGCTACTTGATATCAAGCTATACTGCAAGGCTGTAGTAATCAAAACAGCATGGTACTGGCATAAAAACAGACACATAAATCAATGGAACAGAATAGAAAGCCCAGAAATAAACCCATGCATATATGGTCAATTAATCTATGACAAAGTTGGCAAGAATGTGTCGTGGAGTAAAGACAGTTTTTTAAATAAATGGTGTTGGGAAAACTGGACAGATAAATGCAAAAATAAATGAAACTCAAACACTTTCTTACACTATATACAAGAATAAATTCAAATGGATTAAGGACTTAAATGTAAGACCATAAAACTACTAGAAGAAAACAGGCAGCAAACTCCTTGACATTGCTCTTAGTCAACAACTCAGTTAAGTAATGAAGGGAAAGGGAATGACTATCCATAGGTGTATTGTTTAAAAGATATATATATTTTTTTTTTTTTTTTGGAAATATTTTTTTGGGCAAGGGAAAAAAAAAAAAAAAAAATGGGACTACATACATCATACTGAGTTCTAATATAGTCATTAAAAGTATAAGGTTTTTAGTGCTATAAATATTATATGTATTAAATGTACCAAGAAAGCAATTCTTTTAAATGTTGCATTTAAAGTTAAGAATGGATCATCAGAAAAATATCAGCACAATTGTTCTGTATAACCTATCTACTTTATTTCTTAGTTTAATCTAGAAATATCCTCTAAAAGGTGATTGTCACTGATATAAAATATAAGCTATATCTTTGAGATTAAAGAGACTACCAAGAAAAATTACCTGTATGTTGTGGATTTATTTACCCCTTTTTCTTAAATATACCTTTATGAATCTCAGTTTTCACAACTATATAGTGAAGGATTAGACTAGATAATTTTAGAGTGTGAATAGTATTTTTCTATTTTAAGTACACTTTTTATTTTGAAATTATTATAGATTCATATGCAGTTGTAAGAAATAAAAATAGAGAGATGACACCAAAAGTGCAGACAACAGAAGCAAAAATAAACACATGAGACTACTTCAAACTTAAAAACTTTTGCATATCAAAGTACACAGTCAACAGACTGAAAAGGCAACTAACGTAATGGGAAAAATTTGCAAATCTTGTATCTGGTCATTTGGGGGGATCTATTTTCTGTTATTCAGATTAGATGATTTCTATTTTCCAGTTCACTATTTCCTCTGTCCCATCCATTCTGCTTTTGAGCCCACCCATTGAGCTTTTTATTTTGCTCGTTGTATTTTTCAGTTCTAAGATTTCCATTTGGTTCTTTATGTCTTCTGCTTCTAACTTTCTATTTCTTTGCTGAGGCTTTCTATTTTTTCCTTTGTTTCAAGCCTGTGTATAAATGCTTGTTGAAATATTTTTTAAAAGTATGATGAGTCCTTTAAAATTTATTGAACATTTGTAACATCTCTATTATTTCAGAGTTGATATCTCTTGGTTGTCATTTTGAATTTGTTTTGGGATCTTCGTGGTTCTTGGTATGATGAGTGATTTTCAATTGAAACCTATACATTTTCAGTATTATGAATCTCCGGATCTTATTTAAACCTTCTGTTTGAGCTTGCTTCCTCTCTCACTCTTCTGGCAGATATATCGAGATACTGCCTCATTAGTACCAGGTCGGGTAGAAGTCCATGTTCCCCCCTTGTCCTCTGTTGCTGTGCAGGGGTAGAAGTTCTGGATCCTCACTAGAATGATACCTCCCTGTCTGAGAGAAGTAGAACTTCCTCATTACTCTTCCCCACATGATCTCCATTGACATCATAGGGGTGGAGGTGGCCTCATTACCATAGGACAGTGGAAAAGTTCTCTAAAACTATTATGGGCTGAATGTCAGTATGTCATCTTTGGTATAAACTCAGCCTGCCTTCCAAATTGTCATAGGAAAATGTCCCTAACTAGAGTAGTTGGTCTCCCATTACAAATTGAGATGTATAGCACTTTACAGTACTAATTCCCACCCTCTAAACCTGGCCTTTTCTGGTCTTGCAGGTCATATAGGTCATGACATAATAGACATGACATAATGTGGACATGACATAATGGTTAAGAGAAAACATTCAGTTTTTCCTTTGCCTACAACTTTCTGTGCCTAAGTAGCCATATTCTTAGAATCCCTAGTACTATGTAAGGTCAAATTCTGACACTGTCTTACTGGTTACCTCTTAGTCTGTGTCACTCTATTCCCTAAATGCCAAGTTTTCCTTCTCTCTGAAACATCTATGTCACCAGAGAGACATATGTGGCATTTGATTCTGGTCCCCTTTTACTTACAACACTAAGAATCTAACTCTGCCTAGAGCATCACCATCTCTTTGCAGACATCCCAAACCAGGAACCCCAGAGGCGTCTTTGATTCTTTCTCCTTCCCTAACTCCACACATTCATTTCAGGGCCATCCTGTCCTTGACTTATTCTGCCTTTTGACTTCAAATAACTATTTCCAGACTGGTTTATAACCTGTGTCTTCTAAGGAACAAAGGGGTTTTCACACCCTTTGAGTCTGGAGGTTCTTGTGTCCCTGAATCCCAAACTTGAGTTTCATGCTGAGATTCTGAAATATTCACTCTTTACATTTCCACCATTACTTCACTTTCTGAGTTATGTAGCTTCCATAGTGGTTAAGAGTATGGACTGTAGAGCATATATGTCCTGTATAAATCCTAGCTCTGCTGTTTGCTATCCTTGTGACCTTGGATAAGATACTTAACCTCTCTGTGCCTCAGTTATTCCATCCGTAAAATGGGAATAATGATAGTACCTACCTCAAAGGGATTTAGTTAAGATTAAATGAATACAGTTAATTGCACAGAACTCATCTGGCAAATAGTAAGTGCTCAATAATGCTATTAGCATTATTATTACTATTGTCATTATTAATGGCTATGTTATCTTAGTAGCTCTTGAAGGCATCATTTTATACTAAAGATATAAAGATATAGGATGGTTTTGCAGTTTTAGTAGGCAAAGCATTTAGTAAAAGGGCAAGTTGTTGACCAGACAAAATGGCATAGATGATAGAGGCTTTGTTCATCTGCTCTTGCAACCACATCAAAGTCATGACGGAAACACGGAGCAAATAGCAAGCAGAGTTGTCTGGGGTTTGGATGAAAAAAA